>NW_020947122.1:1346990-1470250 GCF_900497805.2 Vombatus ursinus
AGAAAGAAAGAAAGAAAGAAAGAAAGAAAGAAAGAAAGAAAGAAAGAAAGAAAGAAAGAAAGAAAGAAAGAAAGAAAGAAAGAAAGAAAGAAAGAAAAAAGAAAGGATTTTGTGGTTGGTTCCAAGAACTTTAAGACTATTCCTTTAAAATTTCCCATTGTGGCTATATTTTGAAAGCCAGAAAATGGAAAAGTCATTTTTACTACAAATGTTTCCTGAATGTCGTTTTTTACTACACATGAAGAAAAATGTTTTGCAATCTCTACCCTATATAAATGGGAGTTATTATTATGATTATATACCTTATACCTTATACCTTCTACCTCACTACATGAAGATAGCCTAAGATGATCACTAAGTCCTTTCAGCCCTGCAATAGTATGTGTCTATTCTATGATTCAGAAAAGGTTTGAGGGAATTCAAGTTTCATAAAATGACTTGTATTTTCAATGTCCTACAGGAGATCAATATTTAAACCAGTCACCTGAAGCTTTCAGCCATCTAGCCCCACCTATCTTACAACCAATCCTGAACCAATCCAGCTAGTATATTTACTCATGGTCAGCCTCATAAAGAATACTCATTTTTTACTTAAATAAATCTTACTTAAGATTTCTTAGAAGTAATCTTAGAATTATTAGAAATCTTAGAATCTTAGAAAAAGTAAATTAAACAAGTCATAAATAAGCTCCCTAAGAAAAAATCTCCAGGACCAGATGGATTCACAAGTGAATTCTATCAAACATTTAAAGAATAATTAATTCCAACACTATATAATTTGGGGAAATAGGCAAAGAAGAACTCCTACCAAATCCTTTTTATGATACAAATATGTTTTTTTTAAACCTAAACTAGGAAGAAAAAAAACAGAGAAAGAAAACTATAGAGCAATTTCCCTAACGAATATTGATGCAAACATTTTAAATAAAATACTAGCAAGGAGATTACTGCCATATATCAAAAAGATCATCTGCTAGGACCAAGTGGAATTTATAGTAGAAATACAAGGTTAGTTCAATATCAGGAAAAAATATAAACATAATTGATCATATCAATAACACAAACAACAGAAATCATATGATTATCTCAATAGATGCAGAAAAACCTTTTGACAAAATACAACACCCATTCCTATTAAAAGACAATAGAAAGCATAGGAGTAAATGAAGCTTTCCTTAGAACGATAAATAATATATATCTAAAATAATCAGCAAGCAGTATCAATAAGGGAGATAAGCTAGAAGCCTTCCCAATAAGAGGAGGGATGAAGAAAGAATGTCTATTATCAGCACTATTTTTCAATACTGTACTGGAAATATTAACTATGCAATAAGACAAGAAAAAAGAAATCGAAGAAATGAAAATAGACATTGTGGAAACAAAACTATCACTCTTTGCAGATGATATGATGCTATACTTAGAGAATCAACTAAAAAACTAATTGAAACAATGAACAACTTAAGCAAAGTTATAGGATATAAAATAAACCCACACATTAGCAGTTGGTTTTTTTTCCCCACATGACAAATATGAAAATAGTTTTGCATTATTTCATATGTATGATTGATATCACATTCCTTGCTTTCTCAATGAATGAGGGAGGGGGTTAGGGAAGAAGAAAATTTGGGAAAAACTAATGTAAAAAATAAATAAATAGATATTTAAAAAGAATACCCATTCTTTCTTTACTTTATACCATTCACCTTCCTGAGAATGTCCTATCCCTCTCCACAAGGACTACTATCTACCAATGCAATTTCTTCCCATCTTTCAGAGGACAAAGGAAGGAAGTTCTACTTCTCCATTGTCCCTTGCTGCTCATGCAAAGCTTCCATCCTAGGGGGATTTCTCTTTCCTCTGAACCAAACAGGTGTATGGTACAGTGGATAGAGCACTGGGCCTGGAAGTAGAAAGACCTGAGTCCAAATCCACCTTCAGATACTTATTTGTTTTGTGAATCTCAACAAGTCACTTAACTACTACCTGCCTCAGTTTTCTCAATGGCAAACTGGGGATAATAATAGTACTTACTAGATAGATAATAATAGTACTTACCAGAGTTGTTATAAGGATCAAATAAGATAATATTTGTAAAGTGCTTAGCATAGCTCCTGGTACGCAGTAGATGTCATACAAATGTTAGCCTACCATTATTATTAATAACTAGCATTGCATTTATTGCACATGGAATTCATCTGTCAGTTGAGCTATACCTCATGTTAGTGTTAGCTTTCCAAATGGGTAACTCTTTTAGTTCCACTGAAGCTTACAAGAGATATTTCTATTATATATCCCACAGTACCTAGAAGAGCTGGGCACAGGTCTTATCCTGGACACAGCAGTACATGTATATTTAGCAGGAACAGTAGATGTTGAATAAATATCTGTTGATTGATTCCAAGCATTCAATTATACTGGCAATAGTCACCCTGTAAAATATCTTTGTTCTAAGTTTAGCTTTCTGTACATTGGATTTGTTAAGGTAAGGCTTGTGGGAAACTATTATGGGGGAATGCAATAGTTTCCCCTATACTCGCAAGCACTGCTCCCAGTAAGGCCAAGGTCAAGGTAACCTGAAGGATAAAGGTGGAATCACATAATTCTGGTAAGTCTCCAGTGAAATAAACTGTCATTCTCTTTTGCTGAAACAGAACAAGAAAACAGCTTTCTGTAGGAAGTAGAGGCCCAAGATTCATGAAGTATCATTAACTCATCAATTCCCAATTTTATCTTTGGAACAGAAAAGTGAAAATTCAAGGAAAAGGCACCCAAACTTCAGCAGTTTAAAACAAATTATTTCATGTTTCTTATGGGGAGAACATAATGGGTGGGCGAGCACCACCCCTGGAATCAGATGTTATTATAGCTTCTGGTTTATTTATTCATTTCCCTGTGCCTTCTGACATCTAGATTTTTAAAAATTATGCTCATGATATTAATATTGATGCATTCATGCACATCCTCTTTTGCCTTCGTTTGTGGCCACATGATCCATTTGTAAGCACTCTCTCCCCAGCAGCTTACGTTGTTAATGGAAATAAATGATGCTGTCACTTGAACATTAGACAGGCAAGTCCCTGAGCAGGATGGATAGCTGAAATCCCATCACACATACCTTCTGTTTTGAACAAGGCTACCATTCTCAATCCAGTAATTACTCATTCAGTTACTAATCTGTGCCTAGTAAAGTGCCAGATGCTGGTTGTGGAAGTGGGGAAACATAATATATGATAGAATCCCTGACTACAAAAAGCATGCAGTCCAATTAGGGAACAAGGCTTATATACAGGACCAATTAAGGAGCCCTAGAAGATAGATGGTATTAACAGGGTCAGGTGATATTGATTGAAGTATGGCATATAGACAGGCTGTGTGGCATAACGGATAACCTCTCTATCCTTGAACCTGGAACATCATAACACCTTTGACATATCCTGGCAGTGTGACCTTAGACAAGTCACTTAGCATCACAGTAACCAGAGTAAGCATGGAGTGAGCATCTAATCAATGTTTATTAATTAACTGACATTATTGCTAACTTCTTTAGGCAACTCTAAGATTACAGAAGGTGTTTTCCTACATTGGTCAAGGGAATTGTGTCACCTGGAAATTACACCAGTAAAATAACATATCTAGTCCCTATCCTTATGGTGTATAGGAGAAGAGATAGAATAATCCAACACTATTTTATTCTACACTGGTCAGACCATATCTCACTATATTTAGCCCTAAATACCACATTTTAGAAGGAATAAGCACAAATTAGAGTTCATCTCATCAAGAGCAACTTGGTGAAGAATATAATACAGTGTCATATAGGCAAGGGTATTGTGTTCAGTACTTCATATTAAGTTAGCACCTTCCACACATCCTAGAGGATATTTTGAGTATGTCTCAAAAAGAGATGGCTTTAGCTTTGTCATTAAATTGCATGATATACTCCTGTTTTTAAAGTATGGATTATTTCATTATACAACAACATGAAATGGATTAATATTGATGTTGTCAAAATGTACAAAAAGCCTGCAATTATTTACAGCATGCAGCTCCATGGAAGCATGGAGAAGGAATCTCTAGGGGAAAACCTTTTATGGAGCACTCCTGATAATTGGGGATGAAGGAGGGCTTCAAAGAAGACAAATTGAGCCCACCAGGAGACAAGTTGTACTGTACCACAATTTTCTAGTTAAATTTTTAAATTAGGTTTAGATAATTTTAGTTTAAATTAGGTTTAGATTCTCAATAAATGTGCAACTTTAAATACAATTTTAAAATGAAATTCCCTGAATTCACACTTTAATGAAATGTGCTATACACCCACACCCACACCCACACCCACACACACACACACACACACACACACACACACACACATATGTATGTATAGTTCCACACTGTTCAGTTTTTGGTTGTTTGGTTTTATTGGTGAATTCTACATTTCCATTGTTACTCTCACTGTGTATTTAGTTTTTTTTTCTGGTTCTGCTTACTTCCCTGCATCAGTTCATATAATTCTTCCCGTGAAGAATTATTTAAAGGATTATCACTTGAGAGAGGGAGCAGACATTCTGTTTTGCTCAAGGGATATTATAGGCAGCCTTTTTTTGGTTAATGCACCATTCGATTGCTACAGCCACTTCACAATGTGAGTGGGGTTAATTAAAGTGTTAATCTCTGCCTACAAAAGCATGGCCAAGCGCTTAACCAAGCTCTTTCTGAGAATGGATGTATGCCTCGTTTATTGTATGCTGTGAATAGAATCCATATTCAAGAGATCTTTCTACACAAGAAAGTTTTATATTAAGCTAAATATATTGTAATCTCTTCAGTTGCCAGTTAAGATGATTTTCTTTTTGGTTTGGTTTTGGTTTTGCCATTTGTCACATTTCTGAGTTCAGTGAGAAAACTTACCATGCAAATCTCTCACTCAATTATGACAGTTATCTCCAAGGTCATCTCTAAGGTAGCAGTGAGAAGCCTCACTGGGCAGGCTGTCCATTCTGAAATAACAGTCACCTGTGAGACTATAGCCAAGGTCGCTGTGTATGTTGTCCAGAAGACTAATCATGAACTCAGCCACCTGCATCCTGGCGCTTTAGCACGAACAAAACTCCCAACGTGTAAATCAAAACAGAAGATATTATTGTTTTTAGTCAAAATCAAGTCTTTTTCTGGAAAAAAGCAAAGGAATAAATTACTAGATTGTGCTGCTACATCATCCACAAACCTCAAATAGACATTGGAATTTGTGCCAGCATGTTAAATTTTAGCATGAGGCCAGAGATTCTACAGACCCAAAGGAAAACAACTTTCTGGAAAGTGTACCCAGGATACCCTACCCAACCTGTATTCCCCTTTTATCTACCTGAAACTCAGGTCTAGAGCATACCCCCAATAGACCCTTCCTGAATAAGTGAATTGTCACATTTTTATCTTATTGTTGAAATGACTGACTGGCTTAACCTCATTATTTTTCACTTAGAAAGTATTTGCTACCAACTATTTGGGAAAATAATGAGAAAAACAAATCATTTCTCCAGTCTTCCTTATATTCCCCTCTCATCTCCTAGACACTGAGCCATCCTTTGTAACAAAAAAAAATCTTAAGACTTTCTTTTTAGATTCAGCAAAACTAGTAAAGGAACCAACTAAGTCTAACAATGCATGTAGAAGGCAGAGTCAAGATGGTGGAGAAAAGCTAGAAAGTTGCCTGAGCTCTCCCCAGTTTCTCTTAGAAATGACAATAAATCAAGCCTCTAAATCAGGAATGAGGAACCTGTGGCCTCAAGGTCACATGTGGCCCTCTAGGTCCTCAAGTGTGGTCATTTGACTGAATCCAAATGTCACAGAACAAAGCCCCTTAGCAAAAGAATTTGTTCTGTGAAACACAGACTAAGTCCAAAGGCTGTACCCAAGGACCTAGAAGGCCACATGTGGCATTGAGGCCACAGATTTCCTATCCCTGATCTAAATAGATTCTGGAGTGACAGAACCCACAGCTTAAGACAACTTAGAAGGACTTCAGGAAAGGTCTGTCTCACTTGGGTAAAGGGGAGCACAGCCTAGTGCAGGTACTGTTCAGATAAGCCAGCAGGAGGCTCTTATTCACAGTACAAATCAGTACTGAGGCCCTCATGGTCCTATCTCAGCAGGGCAATGGTACATCAAGCCAACTGTGAGGCCTCCAGCCCCAACACAGAACGCAAACTGCCAGCTGTGGAACACCCAGCAAAAATAGGTGTGACTAGGCCAGGCTACCCTAGCACAGGGGGCAAGATGCCAGCACCTGAGACTCTGTGCAGAAGACCAGAGATCAGGCCTCTGACCCCCAGCAAAAGAAGCTTGGGATAATGCTCCCCTGACCCCCAAGAGCAGAGCTCACTTTAAAAAGTCATGAAACAGGTAGAAAAATAAGCACAAAAAAAAAAAAAACCAGAAAAGAGCCCTGACTGTAGAAAGCTAGTATGGTGACAGGGAAGATTGAAGCACAAACTCAGAAGAGGACAATAATGTCAAAATGCCTGGAGGCAAAGTTTTAATGGGCAATATGAATTGGTCTCAAGCCCAGCCTACTTTGAAGAACTCAAAAAGGATTTTAAAAATCAAATAAGAGAGGTAGAAGAAAAAATGGGAAAGGAAATGAGAGTTATCCAACAGAGTCAACAGCTTGGAAAAGGAAGGACAAAAATTGATTGAAAGAAACAATTCCTTAAAAAATACAATTGGCCAAATGGGGAAAAAATCCATTGAAGAAAACAACTCCTTAAAAATTAGAATTGGCCAAATGAAAAAGGAAGTACAAAAGCTCACTGAAAAAAAAATATTTCCTTCAAAATTAGAATTGGGCAAGTGGAAGCTAATGATTCTATGACACATCAAGCATCAGTCAAACAAAATTAAAAAATAATAAAAAAGAAGAAAATAAACAACTTATTGGGAAAACAACTGAAATTATTACAGAAAACTTCCCTGACATCCTAGAATCAGAGGGTAAAAAATAGTCATTGAAAGAATCCACTGATCACCTCCTGAAAGAAATCCCCAAATGAAAACTCCAAGGAATATTGTAACTAAATTATAGAATTATGAGGTCAAGGAGAAAATACTGCAAGCAGCCAGAAAGAAATAATTGAAATATCAAGGAGTCATAGTCAGAATTACACAGGACATAGTAGCTTCTACATTGAAGGATCGGAGGACTTGATATTCTGGAAGGCAAAGGAGCTTAGATTACAATCAAGAATCAACAACCCACTAAAACTAAGCACAATCTTTCAGAGGAAAAGATGAACATTCAATGAAATAGGAAACTTTCAAACTTTCCTGATGAAAAAACCAGAGCTGAACAGAAAATTCGATCTTCAAATACAGGACTTAAGAGAAGTATAAAAAGGTCAACAGGAAAGAAAAAAAACAAAACAAAAACATGTCATTCAAAAGATTAAACTGTTTATGTCCCTACCCAGGGAAAATGATATTTGTAACTCTCAAGAACTTTATCTTTATTAGGGCAGTTAGAGAAGGTATATATAGACAGAGGGTGTGGGTATTAGTTGACTTTGATGTGATGACATTAAAAATAATTTAAAGGTTAAAAAAAAAGGATTGTACTGGGAGAAGAGGAAAGGGGAGGCAGAATAGGGTAAGTTACATCACATGAAGAGGAGCAAAAGACCTAGTACAGTGGAGGAAAAGAAGGGAAGGGGTGAGCATTGTTTGAACATACTCTCATCAGATTTGACTCAAAGAGGGAATAACATACACACACAGTTGGGTGTAGAAATTTATCTTAGCCTGTAGTGGAGTAGGAAAGCAAAGGTGAAAGAAAAGGGAGGGGGGGCTAACAGAAAGGAGGGCAGATTAAGAGAGATGGTGCTCAGAAACTGAACACTGATAAGGAGGGAAAGGGTGAAAGGAAAGAGAAAAGTGTAAATGTGGGGAAAATAGGATAGAGGGAAATAAACAGTTAGTAATCATAACTGTGAATGTGAATGGGATTAACTCTGCCATAAAACAGAAGTGGAAAGCGGCTGGAGCAGAATATATTATTCATTAGCTGAAGTGAAAAATAAAAGCAGCAGTAGCAATCTTGATCTCAGAGAAAGCAAAAGCAAAATAGACCTAATTAAAAGAGGTAAGTAAGGAAACTATGTCTTGCTAAAAGGTACCTTAGTACCTTTATGAAGTAATATCAATAATAAACATATATGCACCAAGTAGTATAGCATCCAAATGCTTAAATGAGAAGTTAAGTTAGTTATAAGAAGAAATAGACAGCAAAACTACACTAGTGGGGGACCTTAACTTTCTGCTCTCAGAACTAGATAAATCTAAACACAAAATAAATAAGAAAGAAGTTAAGGAGGTGAATAGAATTTTAGAAAAATTAGATATGATAGACCTCTGGAGAAAATTAAATGGGTGTAGAAATGAATATACTTTTCTCTCAGCAGTACATGGCATCTACACAAAAATTGATCATGTATCAGAGCATAAAAATCTCACAATAAAAAGCAGAAACACAGGAATGTTAAATGCATCATTTTCAGATCATGAGCCAATAAAATTATGTTAATAAAGGGCCATGGAAAGAGATTAAAATTAATTGGAAACTAAATAATCTAATCCTAAAAATGAGTGGGTGAAACAACAAATCATAGAAACAATCAAAAATTTCATAAAAGAAAATGACAATAATGAGAAAACATACAAAAATTTATGGGGTGTAGCCAAAGTATATAGGGCAAATTTTATATCTCTAAATGCTTATATGAATAAAATAGAGAAAGAGATCAATGAATTGGGCATGCAACTAAAAAAGCTAAAAAAAAAAACAAATTAAAAATCTCCAATTAAATACCAAATTAGAAATTCTGAAAATCAAAGGAGAGATTAATAAAATTGAAAGTAAGAAAACTATTGAACTAATAAATAAAACTAATCTGGTTTTATGAAAAAACAATAAAATAGATAAATCTTTGGTTAATTTGATTATTTTAAAAAAGAGAAAGAACAAAACCAAATTACCAGAATAAAAAAATGAAAAGGGTGAATTCACCACCAATGAAGAAGAATTTAAATATGAGCTACTTTGTCTAACTCTCTGCCAATAAATCTGAACATCTAAATGAAATTGATGAATATTTACAAAAATATAAATTGCCCAAATTAACAGGAGAGGGAAGAAAATACTTAAAATGATTTTAAAAAGAATAGGCTATAAACACTTTGAGAGTAGGGGTTTAATTATTTCTCTTTATATCTCCAGTGTATAGTGCCAAGTACATAGTAGTTGCTTAATAAATACTTGCTAATTTATTTATTGATTGAACCATTGCCTGTGGTAGATAATTGATAATAGAAGATGGAGTGAAGGCAAAATTCCTCTGAGCGAATGAGGCTCAGCATGGGAAATACAATCATAAAGGAATGTAGCAAGACTGATTCAGTTACATTTAACACATATGTATCAAATGTGTCTTATATGTATTTATGTATGTATATATGTATGTATGTATGTATGTATATATCACCATAACAGTTGTTGGAGATACTAAGATAAAAATGAAAAAAGACCATTCCTTCAATTAGCTTACATTGTACTAGACTGTTATATCAGGGAATACAATAGGCACAGCTTACTTAGACTAAGAGAAGGTATTTTACAAAGTTTTTCATAATTTTAGTGTGAAAAGAATTGGCTAGATAGCAGTCAGGTAGGTTTAGACTATTAAATAATTGAAACAAAAGGGTACTGATTAATAGACAATGTCAGCCTGGAGGGAGGTCATTAATAAAGTGACCTAGAAATCTCTCCTTGGTTATATATTTTTTTTTCAATTTGTCACTAACTTGGACAAAAATTACCATAAATAGTTGCTTTCAGATGACACAAACAGGAAGGATAGGTGATGATAGAATTGGGAGCTAAAAAAATCTCAATAGCTAAAAATTTAGTCTATATTGAATAAGAAGACGTTTAATAGAGACCTGTATGACCTTGGGTATGTTTCATGGGTGCCCAAAAGTTTTAAAAGAGCTAGTGGAAGGTCTCAAGTATTGAATTGATGCTCTGTGGAAGATTAAGTGAGTATACTGATGAAAACTGCCATAGGATGAGAAGAAATAAATTATAACTTGCTTCACTGGAAGGAAAACTTACATCAATATGATCAAAAATTGATAAAGTATGTATATACAAATTACCCCCTACTAGTCCATAAGTTATACAAAGAAAGGAACCATGTCATCTAAATGTTGTGTCTCCCCTTGTGTTTTTAATAATAAGTACTTAAACAGTAGTTAATGACTATAGTAATCTACTGTTTGATAAACTCAAAGACCTCAGCTTCTGGGATAAGAACTCACTATTTGACAAAAACTACTGGGAAAACTAGAAAATAGCATGGCAGAAACTAGGCACACTCCAACATCTCACACCCTATTACAATATAAGGTCAAAATGGATCCATAATTTAGACATAAAGGGTGGTATCTCAAGCACATTAAGAGAGTAAAGGATAATTTGCCTGTCAAATTGATGGAGAAGGGAAGAATTTATGACTAAACAAGAAATAGAGAACATTATGAAATGCAAACTGGATAGTTTTGATTATATTAAATTTAAAAATGTTTTGCACAAACAAAACCAATGCTACCAAGATTAGAAGGAAAGCAGAAAACTGGGAAACATCTTTTGCAGTCAATAATGGCTTCATTTCTCAAACATATAGAGAAATGAGTCGAATTTACAAGAATATAAGTCATTGATAAATGGTCAAATAATATGAACAAGTAGTTTTCAGAGGAAGAACTTAAAGCTATCTATAGTCATATTAAAATATGCTCTAAATCACTATTGATTGAAGAAATGCGAATCAAAATAGCTCTGACATACCGTAATCTCACCTATCCAATTGGCTAATATGACATAAAAGGAAAATTTTGGAGAAAATGTGGGAAAACAGGCACACTTATTATTAGTGGAGCTGTGAACTGATTCAACCATTCTGGAGATCTATTTGGAAATATACCCAAAGGGTATAAAACTGTGCATACCCTTTGACCAGCAATACCACTGCTAGGTCTGTATCCTAAAGAGATCATACAAATGGGAAAATGACCCACACGTACAAAATATTTATAGCAGCTCTTTTTGTGGTGGCAAAGAATTGGAAACTGAGGGGATGCCAATCAATGGAAAATGAATAAACAAGTTGTGGTATATGAATGTAATAGAATAAAATTGTATTATAAGACATGATAAGCATGTGGATTTCAGAAAAACCTGGAAAGACTTTCATTAACTGATGCTGAGTGAAGTGAGCAAAACCAGGAGAACATTATACACAATAACAGCAATATTGTGTGATGATCAATTATGATAGACTTGGCTCTTCTCGACAATACAATGATCCCAGACAATCCCAAGTGACTCATGATGGAAAAAGCTGTCCACATGCAGAGAAAGAACTATGGAGTCTGAATGTAGACCTAAGCATACTATTTTCACTTTTTTTTGTTTTTCTCTTTTTCTTTTCCTTGGTTTTTCTCTTTTGTTCTGACTCTTTTTTTCACAACATAACTAATGTGGAAATATGTTTGAAGTTATTGTACATACATAACCTATTTCAGATTGCTTCTTGTCTTGGGGGTGTGGGAAAGGATATAGGGAGGGTGAAAATTTTGAAACTCAAAATCTTATAAAAATGAACATTGAAAATTATCTTTACCTGTAATTGAAAAAAAAATACTATTAAGTGGGAGGAAAAGAAAATGAAACTTGCAAATACAATGGAGATATTAGAAGGAGAGATTGGGGCTACTCTGACACTTGAATGGTTTGGGCTTTCTAAAGAAAAGGAAAAAATTAGGAGAAAACATTAAAAGTAAAAAGTTTGCTATTAGGAACATTTTTCCCTTAAAAAAATGTAAAGATTGCTCTGATACCAAGTGACATTTCTGTCAATGTTCTTATAAGAAATAGAGATATGGAACTCCTGTCCTTGATCAAAATCTCTGTTCCCTATAATGGCTTCCTTGGGAATGTAGGTTGTGTTCCAGCCTTATCTGGCCTTGATTTTGAATAGATGGTCTTCTTGCAAGATGTGATTAATATGTTAAAAAAGGAATTCATTTCTACATCTTAATTTTAAAGGGTTTGACCTATTTTAATATATACCTGAGGGACTGAGATATTCTTCAAATTTATTTATTTCTTTTATTTTGTTTTATTTAACAGCTTTTGAAGATAACTCCCTCTGAACCAAAGAATGTTTGGAATGCCTCTTATGTCTGTATCTCTGGAAGGCAGAAACATATAGTCTCCCTTATCAATGTGATGTTATTAGTGAAAGTCAGGGTTAAATAAATGTTTAAATTCATTGAAAAGAAAAAAATACATGTAATGCTTTATACCCACAGTCCCACATTTCCATAAAGAAAGGAGGGCAGTGCATTTTTCATCTATTCTCCAGAATCAAGTTTATCTATTATAATGTTGGAGCTTTTGTTGTTCTTTAAATTTCCTCTATTGCAATCAATGTATATACTGTTTTCCTGATTTTGCTTATTTTACTAAATCAGTTCATATTCTTCCTATACTTCTTTGAATTTTTCATATTAATAATTTTTATGATACAATATGCTATTTTATTAATTTATGTAACATAATTTGTTTCACTAGGTATCCACTTTTTTAGAGTCTGGAACACATTTTTTTTACTTTTTAGGCAATTGGGATTAAGTGACTTGCCCAGGGTCACACAGCTAGGAAATGTCAAGTGTTTGGTCTGAAGCCGCATTTGAACTCAGGTCCTCCTGGGCTGGTACTCTATCCACTGTGCCACCTAGCTGCCCCTCTGGAACACATTATTAACAGGATTATTTATGAGTTCTCAGAAAGGAAAGCAATAGTCAGTAAAAGCCAACCTGATGCCATCCACAACAGCTGATGCTAGACCAATCTTATTTTCTTCCTTGATAGACTGACTAGATTGGTAGTTCAAGGACATATTGTAAATCTAGTTTACATATGTTTTGTTAAAACAATTGCACTTGACAAAGTCTTTCATGCTATTTTTATAGAAAAGGTTGAGAGATATTAGCTCAGTAATAGTAGAGTTAGGCTTATTCAGAACTAGTTGAAAGACCACAGTATTCATTAATGGATTAATTGGACAAATGCTTCCAGTGGAACTATGTCTTCCTTGGCTCTCTGTGCTTCAACTTCATCGTTAATGACTTGGATGAAACCATAGGTGACATAGTTATAAAATTTTCAGGTGACACAAGATTTAGAGGGAAATCTGAGCCATTGGATGATAGTGCCCTTATCCAAAAAGATTTCAACACACTAAAATGAAGGGCCATGTAAAATAAAATAAAATAAAATTTAATAGGGAGAAAAGTAGATTTCTATACCTTGACTGAAAATATCAACTTCTCAAGAATAAAAGGGAGACAGCATTCTAAACAATGATTACTAAAAAATTTAGGTTTTAATGTGCTACAAGCCCAGAATCAGACAACAATGTTGCATGGAAGCTGAAAAATTAAAATTAAAAAAAGGTTTTTTTGCTATCCTTGGCTGAATTGATAGGAGTATAGTGTCCAAATTGAAGAAGACATGTCATTATACCCATGATACTCTGCTTTAGTCAGGCCACATCTGGAATATTGTGTCCAGTTCACATAATTCAGGGAAAATATAGATAAGTTGGCATGCATATGAAAAAGGGCAATTGAAATGGTGAAAAGACTGGAGAACAGGCCTAATGTCATTCAGTTGAAAGAATGGAAATATTTAGGATGGCAAAAAAAAAAAAAAAAGAAAGAAGGTTAATCTGTATTCAAACAAAGAGCGAGCTGTCATATGAAAGAGACTTTAGACTTCTTTGACCTGGCTTCAGAGGGCAAAGCTAGAATCAATGTGTAGAAGTTTCAGAGAAGCAGTTTTTGGCTTGATATAAGGAACTATATCGTGACAGCTGGAGATAAACAAAAGTGAAACTGGCTTCCTTGGAGACAGTGAATTCCTCTATACTTCAAAGAGAAGCTGTATCACCACTTCTGGAAATGTAGAAAAGATTCTTGTTCAAATATTTGATGGACCGGATGTCAGGTAAGGTTCATTCTAACTCAGATTCTGTGAAGATGGAAAACACTCTACGTAAGGGAATAGAATAACCAAGGGCAAAGAAACAGGAATCAGTATTATGGAATTTCTATATTTATAGCTGTATATTTATATAGATATATAAATTCCATAATTCTGAAGCCAAGCAGTGTAGCTGATGGTAAATGAAGTGTGCGTGGATGTATGTGTGTGTGTGTGTGTGTGTGTATATATATGTGTGTGTGTGTGTGTGTGTGTGTATATATATATATATATATATACACAATCAAATGGAATTACACTGAGGGTTCACCTTTTGTATATGTGGAATAGAAATTTGTCTAACCCTCTTCCTTAGGAAGCAGTTTAAAAGCTGAGACAATTGAGGAGTGGTTCTTCAGGGAAAGGAGGTTGCTGGTGGCTAATATGATGTGCTTCCTCAACAAATCCTGGCTTCTCTTCCTCCTAGAGGGCCAGACCTTGTTAAAATATGGTTGTTCTTTGACATTGGAAAGTCTAACTAATGTTGAATGACACCTATTCATGGAATAAAAGTAACTAACTTGTCACACATAAGAGCATCAGTTTCCTAAAATTAACACACATTTCTATTGTATTTTAAAGCTTTACAAGGTACTTTCGACACAATAACCCCATGTGGTAGGAAGTATTGGTATTATTATTCCCATTTTAAATATGAAGAAACTGAGACTAAGAGAGGTTAATTGATTTAAATGTACATGGTCACACAATCAACCAGCTACCAGGCTATTTCAATAGTCTAAGTAAGAAGCGATGAAAACATCAATTAAGATGTAGGACAAGAATTAACAAAGGGTCAGATGCAAGAAATGTTATGAAGATAAAGATGATAAATATAACAACTAATTATATATATATTATGTGAAGAAGAGTTAGGAATTTGAGGATAACCCAGAGGTTGCAAGACTGAGAGACTAAAAATGATGTGATCTGCACAGAAGGGGGGAGTTTAGAAGAAGGATGGGTTTGGAGGTAAAATATAAAATGAACATACAAAAATATGGGAAATGTTGAGCTTGAGATATCAATGAGATATCAAGTTGTCAATCATTCAGCTGAGAGAAATGATTATGCTTTTCATATATTAATAACTAATTATTGAATTAGAACCAAAGTTTTTCCACTTTTCTATTTCCTCATCCAGAAATCAACCAATGTGGGAAATCTTTGGCAAAGACTTACCCAGGCAGGAAAGCTAAGATGTAATCAAAGACAGTGAAGAAATTCTAAATGTAGGTGATCCTGCTCATTGTGTTTACTCAGACAAGTCTGGGAAAATGTGAATCCTCCCTTTTGTCAGATGACTAATATGGATATTGATAAATCTCTTTGACGATGAACTAGGTGCTCAATATCAAGTACTTCAAGATTCTCACTGCAATAAGCCCACTTCTCACTATCATATTCATTCTCTCATTACTTGTTAACCTAATCAGAGTTGATTTCCACCCTTGGGTGCACCCTCATTTCCAAGGGCATATAAACTGTGAGCCAATCACCATGAGTTATCTTTGGTCCAAGAGAGATGGCTAAATGAACATTCCTTTCATTAATAAAATGCTAACATTATTAATAAGATTAAATACCCAGAAACTACATCTCTCAAACTTTTTAAATATCACACAGTCCAGAAGCATTTATTAAATACTTACCATGAACTAAGTTATTAAACTATTAAGTGATTATTAACTGTGCTAAGGTACAGAGCTGATGAGATCACCAAATGAAATAGTATCATGGCAAAAGAGAAGAGTGCCCAAGACAGAATCTTGTGGGACTGCTACTGTTAGTGGGAATGGCATGGAAGATTATTTTGCAAAAAGGCTGAGTAGGAGCAACCAAAGAGATAAGACAAAAAGGAGATAGCAGCATCACAAAAACCTAGAAAGAAGTGTAGAAGGATCGGGATTGGGGGAAAAAAGATATTAGATTTGGCTAATAAACACCAAATTCTCTGGCTTCCAAACTACAAATCCAAGACATATACCATTATACCATGATGCTAAAGATAAAACCTCTATAAAATACTGACCTTTATACCAAAAGGGTAAAAGTCATCAGTCATCATTTTGTAATAAGAGCTATCCATTGCGTATTGATTTATCCCTAGTTGTATGTTCGTTGTTCTTAACAGTTGTGATATATTCACTTTACCTAAAGCAAGATCACGTTTTGTTGTTGTTTTTGTTTTTTGTTTTGTTTTGCTTTGTTTTTCCCTTAAGCGTTTGTTGAAACATTCAGCAGCATAGAATTTGCCCCATATGAGAACAAAGTATCCTCCTGTGCTGTTAAGATGGTCCATTGAGCGCACTCTGAGCTTTTAAAAAAATTAGACTCTTCTTGAGAGTTCCCTGTTTCCTCTGAACCTGAAATTAGCCATGAGTTAACTAATTAAAGGGTCTACTTTCCCAATAAACACAGTCCTCAAGCAAGGTTCCTGCTTCGGCTTTCACCTGGGCTACAATAGAGGGCTGAAACCACCCAAGAAGAAAGCATACTCCAAGCCAGTGAAAAACACAGAGCAAGCTTAAAGGCAAAATGTAGCTTAAAAAAGAAGAAAAAAAAGCTGTCAATAGGCCAGGATCCTGGACAGTGCTCTCAAACAAAACATGTCACTTAGAGCTTAGGGAGACATTCCAGGACTTTGAGACAAAGCATGATCACCAGTCTTGCTTGAGGGAATCACAAGAACAAAAGTTCTTTTCTGTAAATATTACAGATGTTATTTTGTACCTTTGTGAGAGTGATTAAATTTTTTTAAGCCAAAAACTTTAGTAAAGTCAATTGTGAACCAAGTGTTGGACCAGATGCTTGTTCTTTCCATTGCTTCCATTTTTTAAAACACATATTTATATTTCCATGGGAATTCATAGTCATAGGTGATGCCAGAAATAGGCAATTAACCCAAGTATACAGCCTGTGAAGTGAAATGTACACAAATTCAACAAAGGAAAAAAAAAACATATTATCCTTTTCAGATTAGGTGATGGAAGAAGAAAGCTAGACCATAAATTAAAGTCAGAGGAAGCTACTGGTGTTGTTAAATATGAGCTGCACTGCAAAGTTGTAAAGAAAGTCTCTTATTTAACAAAACAGGTCTTCGATCCCCTGCCCTGTGCTAAAACTAGAAGTTTTCTGTTTGAGCTAAAGAGGGTGGAAGGTAGCATGAAATTTGGTCAGGAGCCACAACAAGCCATAGGCAAACTGGAAGAGAGGATTTCTTTTTTTTAAGAAGGCACTCACGAAGTAGTGGAGAGCATACAGTAATATTTTCAACACAACACTCTTCCTAGAACCAATACTATTTGAGAATTAACAATTTCAGTCAAACAGTCCTTGGTCATTCTCCACTGAATTCTTCCTCTTATGCTTCATCATTGTATTAAGACAACCCTAGGGTCCCAAAGTCCATATCTATGATATAAATCCTACAAACTGGGAAGTCATTAACTGTATGCCTCAAGAATCTTCTTGGTTTACCTAGGTTGGCCACACTCTGAAACTCGTAACTACCCCTTACATATATATGAAACAGATCTATTGGGACTTCCATTTCAAAGTTGCCACCTTTACAGTTGCCAGAATGAGAATATATCTGAGTCTAGATTACTTCCTTGGATTCCTGATCTTCCTGTCTCATCCTCCCCTTTGATTCCTGTGGTTTTCCTGATTTCTAATCACTGGCGCATCCTCTGACTCACCACTTTGCCTTGACCTTTGCTTTCCAGTTCTTCCTAGGTTCCAGTTGCTTACTTGGTTTTAACTGATATGGTCATTGTTTTGTTTTGTTTTACCTTGGTTGGATCTTTCACCTTTTCTTTGCAGTAGTAATGCATAGACTTCATCTCTTCTTTCAGCTCTAGCATCCAAACTCCCAGAGCACTCAAATGCTTAGATTTCTACAGACTTCCTACAAATAATTTCCAAAATGTATACCGAAGAGGGCAAGCAGATTGGTGGAATTCATACTATGTGAGGATCAATTGAAAGAACTAGAGTTGTTTAATTTGAAGTGAAGACAAAGTAGGGACACAATTTTTGTCCTAATGTTTTTGAAAAGCTAGCATGTCAGGGTGGAGCCAAGATGACAGAATGAAAGCAATGACTTTTTTGAACTCTCCCCCAAACTGGATGGTTGATTAGAAAGGTGTATCGCCCCAGACTGGGAGAGAAATGCAGCTCAGCATGGGCATGCAGCCAAAGACCATGCCTCAGCAAACCTGGAGCAGGCCTCAGGGGACTGAATCACAGGCAGCTGGGGTGATTTCCAGACTTCTCAACCCACAAACGCCAAAGACAACTTAGAATGTCAGTAGGAAAAGTCTGTGACCACAGTGAGAGAGAAGCTCGGTCCCAGCCCCAGTCCAAGTGCAGCCCCAGGGTGGCAGCTGCTTCCTGAGCTTCTGGCCCATAGACTGAAAGGGAATCGAATGGTTGATCAGAAGGGGATTGCAGGGATCTCTTTGCTGGCGCTGAGGCAGGATTCTCTTGCTTTGCCTATGCTTGGATCTGGGTCACAGTTCTGGGTGGCAGTTCTGGGGTGAGGAGCAGGGCTGGTATGGTGGAGCTTATGGTAGCAGTGGAGAAGGAATCCTCCTCACAGTTCCAAATCAGAAAAGAGTGCTTGTGGTCACTCACAACTAGAGCACAAGCCAGGAAAGGAGTAAACACCCTGCCCCTTATCATACCACCTTGGAAGAACTGAAAATTTACAAGTTCCTAGAAGTACCTCTGAAAACAGCTACACAAAATCCCTGAAGCTTGGAACAGTACATTCTCCATACTGGAAGCAGACCCCTACCTTAACAAAGAGTTTATAACTCAAGTAATTGGCTGGGATCATGACCAAACCTTGCAAAAAATGTCAGACCATAGAATCTTTCTTTGGTGACAAAGAAAATCGAAACATACAACCAGAAGAAGACAACAAAGTCAAAGCTCCTACATCCAAAGCCTCCAAGAAAAATATGAATTGGTACCAGGCCATGGAAGAGCTCAAAAAAGATTTTGAGAAGCAAGTAAGAGAAGCAGAGGAAAAACTGGGAAGAGAAATGAGAGTGATGCAAGAAAATCATGAAAAATAAGTAAACAGCTTGCTAAAGGAGACCCCCCAAAAAATACTGTAGAAAATAACACTTTAAAAATAGCCTAACCCAAATGGCAAAAGAGGTCCAAAAAGCCAACGAGGAGAAGGATGCCTTAAAAAGCAAAATTGGACAAATGGAAAAGGAAGTCCAAAAGCTCACTGAAGAAAATAATTCCTTAAAAATTAGAATGGAGCACATGGAAGCTAATGACTCTTTGAGAAATCAAGAAATTATAAAACAAAACCAAAAAAAATGAAAAAATAGAAGACAATGTGAAATATCCCCTCCCCTCCACTAACATAAAATGTGGTTATTTCAATTATCTGTGTTTGGAGATTTATACTCCTACACACACACACATATATTTATATATACGTATATACATACACAGACACACATATTATACATATATATATATACATATATATCTGTTGAACAAATTAATATTATTAAGTTTATGAGGCAGAGCTATAAATCTTTTTTTCAAAATGACGTGGCTAAATGATGCAGGGGATAAGGCACTGGGCCTGGAGTCAGAAAGACCTGAATTCAAAATCAATCTCAGAAACTTACTATTTGTGTGACCCTGGGCAAATCATTTAACTTCTTTTTGTCCCAGTTTCCTCATCTGTAAAATATGGATGATAACAATACCCAGCTCCCAGGGTTGTTGGGAGAATCAAATGAGATAATAATTGTAAAGTACTTGACACAGTGAAGTGTTTATTTCCTTCCCCTCCTCTTCCCCTGCTGTTTGCTTCAGTTTCCTTATCTGTGAAACGGAAATAGTAACTCTACCTAGCTCCAGGGTTGTTATGAGGATCAAATGACATAATAATTGTAAAGTGCTTAATACAGTGCCTGGCACATAGTAGGTGCTATATAAATATTAACTATTTTTTTATGATGATGATGATACTGGCAAGTGCTTGTGTTACTAATTAACAGATTAGTATTAAAGAAGACAGATTGCTGAAATTTTGTATTTAAAGTGAAAAATATTCACAAGTCCACAGATGGACTAGAAAAAAGGGTTCTGTGGATCCTGTGGCTTCAGTCCCAAGACATCTCTATTTCTATGGGATAATGAGGGAACTACCAAGTACAAATATTTATTCATTGGATTATAGATATAGAGGTAGAAGGGGCCCTTAGAGGTCATTTCTTCTAATCTTTTTGTTGTACAGATGAGGAGACTGAGGCCCAGCGAGATCAAATGACTTGCCAAAGTCATATAATAAATATTTACACAAATGGCAGAGCAAGGATTAGAACTCAGATCTTGATTCCAAATCTAACACTTTTTCCACTAAAACATGACACATAGCAGATTATACCATCCTTTTCCCAGGAGATATTTTAGATAAGGTCAATGAAAGGGAAGGGATGGGGGAGAGAGGAGGAGGGAGGCCGACAGAGAGACAGAAAAAGACAGAGAGAAAATGAGGGGGAGGGAGAGAGAAAATGTGGAATCTTTTGTACTTTTATAATAGAATAGACTGTTAGACTATTTTCTGAGAGGCAGTGTGACATCAGAGCTATCAGAACAGCCTTAAAATCCAGAAGACCCACCTCCTAACACAGAGGTTGTTCCTTTTCCATTTTGTTTAATCACAGACTCTTTTGGTAGTCCATTGAAACCTATGAACTCCATTTTAGAATAATGTTTTTAAATGCATAAAATAAAATAACTAGAATCACAGAGGAAATCAGTTATGTTGAATTATGATTATAGTTTTTTTATAATTTTTAATTTATGCCCCCCTCCCCCGGTTAAGACCTCCTACTCTAGCATATACTAGCTGTATGACTGTGGACAAATCATCTAATTTCTCAGGATCCCCAGGAAATTCGACAAAACTCTTAACTTACAGAGGAAATGCTGGCCTGCCTTGGTGGAGGGACTAATGAAATCACCAGTATTAGATGGAGTAAAAGAAGAGAAAATATTCTGTGCAATGACATAGTCTAAGTTCTAAGTAAAATGGGTGCAAGGGGCGGGGGGAGGAGCTGCGAGTCTCTTTTCAGCCTTCGAGTGTCTGTATAGGCTGATGTAGTGTTACTGAAAGCTAGTTTCATCGTGCTGTAATTGAACACAGTATATGGATAAAGTATGTTCTTACAGATTGCGCCCTGAAATGCTACCAAGTGAGTCTGACCTGTCATATCCAGGAAAATTCACCCTCCAATTAATATTGGGAGCACATGATAGTATGGTATGTTATGATACAGTCAAGAAGTCACTTGCTATAATGAGGCAGTAACGGATAAAAGATGCTGTGTGCACCAAGGGGAGTGCACTAGAGAATCAGGATCATACAATCGGAGAAGAGTGAGAAGCTGAGTAACTATATGGCAGCAGGAGGGATTGACCTGAGGGTAAATGCCTGTGGCTCATCATATTTCAGCCATTTCCCTACTCCACAGTGTCCAGAAACAAATAAAAAAAAATCTAAAAAGGAAGATCAAATAAGCTTCTACCTCATTTATTTCTATTTTATATTTCTTATTGTCTACTAACATTCTCTTTAACTAGAAAGAATACAGATGTTTATTTGACTGAGGATCTTTTGTGTGCACCTAAACTCATCTCTGGAATCTTTTTAGACACAGTACACATCAATGTTCAATTCAGGGGCATTTCTTCTCGGGAGCAAGAAGAGGTAAAGGGAATAATCTTGAGAAGTGGTCTTCTGGAGATGATAGCTTAAAAATACCCCACCCTCATGCCTCAGACATAAAAAGACACAAGTCAACATCAGGGTTATGAAAGGGCTATTTGACATCTGCTCTTCTAGTCCCTGAAAAACTGTCCAAGAAGAGGCAGAGAAATGCTCTCTGTCAGTATCTGATTATCGGCCTCTACAAGCTTTGTGTAGTCTTTTCTACCTACTCCAAATAGCAGGTAAAAGAAGCCTGGAATCACAGATGCACAGAATGATAGATAGTCAAATATCATTTAGATGACGGATATTTTCAAGTGTTTGGGACCAGTTCTTTTTTCTTTTGGGTGGGGGGGAAGGGGCAAGGCAATGGGGTATTACCCAGGGTCACACAACTGGTAAGCGTCTAGTGTCTGAGGCCAGATTTGAACTCCGATCCTCCTGACCCCAAGGATGATGCTCTATCCACTGCACCACCTAGCTACCCCCTGAGACCAGTTTTGATTTGGAAATTGGAATCTTATTAACTCACTGGAAAGATGTCAGTATCATTTCTAATCATTAAGCAACTTGGGTTGCCTAAGGAAGAATGTCTTAGAACACTATCTGTTCTTCTAATAAAGTGCTCTTGGGAAAGTGGGAAATGGACCCCACAATAAAAGAATCCTGTCTTCATTGCTCTTTCCCAAATGAATTAAAAAAAAAGAGGAACTGCCACTCCCCCACCTCCAATCCATTTGCTTTGGATAATTCTAAAGATAAATCAATGGTTTTTGCAGATATTCAGTTACTGATTTTAAGAACCATCTTCTTTCAGTACAGAATATGTAAAAATGTTATTATGCATGGCTAATTGCTATAAGAATTTGGGTTTTGAAAATTGATCTTTTCTTCCCAGAATGGAAAAAGGGGGTGGGGGAAGTTTTCAAAACTACTCCAACATATTTTTATTCACTTGGACCAAAAAAAAGGGGGGGGGGGTCTTTCACTTTCAATCAGATTAAAAACGAAAATCTCTCAAGGATGAGGACTAATATATCAAGTTTCTGTTTGAAATGCATGTTTATACTTTTAAATATAGTCCCATAAATATGATGCCATTGTAATCTAAATTGAATTCTAGTTGCACTGCCAAATACATGGTTTGTTTTTTTTTCTGCCATGCAAATAGCATCCCTTTAAAAACATGTATTTATAACTTACTCTAAAGCAGTTGTTGCAAAAATTTAGCTTGTTTTTTGGTTCCCTTATTTGTGCAACTGGTTTGAGTTCATGGAGATTACAGAATTATATATAAATCTGAACCTAGTTGGACTCCCACTCAGTACTTATACAACCAAGAGGGTGATTTGCCAAACTAATTTACCCACGGGGGAAATGGAACAATAATAATGGGAAATTGGTCTTGACTAATCAAATGTGATTTACTTGTTCTCCAAAGATTTCCCCTGTTCAGAAGTGTGAGAATAATTGTACAGAAAGAAGGACAAAGAAAGTACAGAGTGAACTTCAAAGCAAGGCAGGCAGGAGGGGTAGGGGTGGCAAGGGGGGAGAGAGACACACAAACACTGTTCCTTATTAACTGAATATCTGTGCATACAATACTTCCCACACACTTTTCTCAAATTATACCCCCAACGTCTATGGAAGTTATTCATAATTGCCTTGGAAAATTCCATGGGGACTCGCAAGTTAGATAATACCAGTAATCACATGGCTTGGAAACATTTTTAATGGTTTAGCTTTCAGGTAAAATGAAAAGTATGATACCCTAAAAGATGAGGGCAACTCATCCTTCATTACTTGGGCTAGTTACTGGTCCATACCTAAAAAAATAAAAATAAAAAACTATTTATTAAGGCAGGCCATTAACTTCTTAATATAGAGCCCTGACAACACTCAGAATATATTTAGAAAATCCTGAACTGTATATGTAAAGTCATAGCTTGTAAGCAGAAAAATCAGTACATGGTATTTGTGCATTCGACCAGGTATCGTATTAAGCAGCACAAAGAACATGATGAAATTTGCAATTAGATCTGTCACCTAGGAAAATGTGGATCAAAGATTTAGGAACACTAAATACTAGTCTCCAAGGTTGATACTGCCCTCTGTTTCTAAGGGGATACAAATTAATCCAGTTCTTTGAAAGTTGCTGAATACACCTAAATTAGAACCTGAGGCTCTGAGAAATGTACAAAGATGGAAGTGTTACCTAGTGGGTAGAGTAATGGTCTGGTCTGGAACTTTCAATTTAAAACTCTTCTCTTACACCTATTAGCCATGTAACAGTAGGCAAATCAGTTTACCTCTCTGAGATGCTGTTTCCTCATCTGTAAGGATAGTTAAAAATTTATATAGCACTTTGTGCCTTACATACATAAGGTCTATCATAATTCTCATTTTACAGATGAAAAAACTGAGGTTGAGTAACACTAAGTGACTTGCATAGGGTCACACAGCAAATATAACTACAGCAGGATTTGAATTCAGGTCTTTCAGGTTACAAAGCCAGCACTCTATCCACTACACCACTTAGTTGTTTACTAAAAATGATAACAATAATGCTTCTCATATTTACCTCACAAAGTTATTATACAGTTCAAGTGAAATAATATATGCACAGCATGAATATAAGGTCAGTTGTTATTATCTAAACCATGTAATCAAATCCTCCTGATGATGGTATTGTCTATTTGGAGTCAGGTAGATATAAAAAGAACAATTTATGACCAAAAGTGTTCTCCAAAATAGTTGTATAAATAAGTGAGGCAGCTTATATGCCAAATAAAAAAGGGCATTGGAACTGGTAATGAAGTTTAATTCAGAAGACCTGGGTTCAAGATGGGACTCATTCATTATCTATGTGACCTTGGGCAAGTTACTTTGTTTTTCTGGGCCTCTGTTTTCTAATCAGTAAAATGAAAGGGTTGGAATAGATTCTAAGACCCCAAGTAAGCACAGAGTTGCTAATGAGCTCATGATGCAATCAGATGAAATAACATTTGAAACACTTTGCAAACCTTAAAGTGCCTTGTAAATGCTAGCTATTGTTAACTAATTTGTTACTAGAAGCTACTTTACTTGTTCTTCAGTCTTATAAGGGCTGTCAGCAAGGAGAGTTGGGAAAGGAGGGAAGTGCCCTTGGTCATTGATTATGCTAGCAGTCTTCAGCCCCTCCTTTACAATGATCCCTCTGAGCTGCAAAGAGTAGGTTATGTACTGTATGCACTAAAAGCTGCCATTTATCTGACCTAACCAACATTTCCCCTTGCTAAAGGCCTTGCTGGTGTGTCTGATTTAGCTTTTTGTTTGCTTGCTCTTCAGTAGTGATGTGCATAACCTAAGTGTGGCAGCATTAGTCAACTGGAATTTCAATAAGGTGAAGCATTCCATCTGTAAACTCAGTGCATGATCCCTCTCTTCCAGGTATGTGGTGTTGTTTTTTTGTTGTTGTTTTTTTTTTTTTCTCAAATGAAAACAGATTCGGCTGTGATGAATAAAATACAAATTTCATTTTAAAGCATTACTGATTTTATAGTAGCTTTAAAAAACTGTTACTGTTCTCTCTTTTTTTTTTACATTACTTACATTTCCATCCCCCATTTAAAAGGAGTCATCTTTTATAAACAAAAAAAAAAAGTGTGGACAGGGAACAGTTTAGCAAAACTAACAAGCACATCAACCAAGTTCAACATTATTTGAAAAGCTTAGAGCAGCTTTCTGTCACCTATTTTCTCAAGAGCTACTAAAGGAACTACTATTATCTCTGAAGCTCCATGATTTTTCTCAAGTGAATTGTCATTGCCACTTATCTAGACATGGGTGGCAGGGGTGAAGATTAAACTGCAATCAGAATTTGGTTTTGCTTTGGTTTCCTTATGGGCTACTTCCTATGGTACTATATTACCCCTATGTATTTCTACAGCTCAGTTGTTCAATCATTTTTCAGTCATGTTCACCTCTCCATGACCCCATTTAGGGTTTTCTTGGCAAAGATACTGCTGTGGTTTGCTGTTTTCCTTCTCTAGCTCATTTTACAGATGAGGAACTGAGAAAGAAAGTTAAGTGACTTGCCCAGGGTCACACAGCTGGTAAGTGTCTGAGGCCAGATTTGAACTCATGAAGTCTTCTTGACTCTAAGCCTGACACTTTCTAGCTGCCCCATTTCTATAGAATTGCTGGTTAAATATAGGAGCTCTGTAGTTCACTGAATTCATCTTTCTAATTTTTAATAACCTACTACATAAGATACTTCATTATGAAGGTTTCATTGGGATGAGGGTATTACTATGGCTCCACGAGGCTCTCAAGTTAACTTCCAGTTCAACTTATTTGTCTGAACAATAACAATTTCATTTGTAGCCTTCTCCTATTGACCTTTCCCCCCTTTTTAAAAATAAACATTTATAGGTAAATGCATAATGGCAGCTTTATTTTTATCATTCTTCTAGTAAAATACCTCTATAAAGACATTTACCAACTGTTTGGATGTACCAAAAAATTTTAATGCCAACCATAATCATGTTCTTCCTGAAATCTATTTTCATACAAACTCGTCACCTCACAGTAGGTATCAAGATGCTAACATGGCAGAGAATTAGTCTTCCCTCTCCTTCAAGAGGATTTTATGTCATACGAGGGTATTGTAGGGGCCAGAATGAAGCACTTGTTCCATTGTTGTTTAGTTCTCCATGAGGAACACTCATGTTTGATGACTTTGCAGATACTTCCCTGCCATTTTCATATGTTTCATGTGGCTCTGAAATCTGGAACTTCTCCAGTCTCAGTGCAGGAAACTACACTGCAACCATGAACTGGAAATGACTCTCCACTTAGGGAGAGTCCAAGCAAGGGCCAAACTTTGACCTAGAGGTGACGGACGTGACTTGCCCAGGTTTACAGAGACTGCAGATTTAGGATTTCGCTGAGGTCTTCTGAACAGATGCTACCCTGGAGGACATGTGGGGCATTAGAAAGAGCAGAGGGCAATGCCATCCCCCAAATCCCTCAGACTTAGAAACCAGGAGTTATATTGGACTCCTCATTCTCTCTTGCTCCCCATATTCAATATATTACCAAGGCCTTTCAAATTCACCTTTGCAACATCTCTTGAATAGGCACCCTTCTCTCTTAAGACATTGCCACCACTCTAGTGCAGGTCCTCATAACCTCACACCTGGATTATTTCAATAGTCTGGTGGTGAATCTTCCTGCCTCAAATCTGCCCCACTCCAATCCATCCTTCATTCAGCCACCAAAGTGATTTCGCAAAGCAAAGGTCTGACCATGTTACTCCCTTACTTAGCAAACACCAAGCGGCTCTTTGTCACCTTTAGGATCAAATGCAAAAGCCTCTCTTTGACACTCAAAACCCTTCAAACCCAGACTTGTGCTAACTTTCCAGTTTTCTTCTGTCTTACTTCCCAAAACATACTATCTGATGTCGTGACACTGGCCTCTGAGTTGTTTCATGAACAAAACACTGCATCTCTTTACACATTTTCTCTGATTGTCTCCTATGCCTGGAATGTTCTCCCTCCTCATCTCTGCCTAATGGCTTCCTTGGTTTCCTTTAAGTTCCAACTAAAACCACATCTTTTACTGAAAGCCTTTTTCAGCCCCTCTTAATTCTAGTACCATCCCTTTCTTAATTATTTCCTACATAATCTATATGTAGCATGTTTGTATATATTTGTTTGCATATTGTCTCCCTCATTGGAGTATAAGCTCCTTGAAGGCAGACAATGGCTTTTGCCTCTTTGTATCCTCAATGCTTAGCACAGTGTCTGGCACACTGCAGGCACTTAATAAATGTTGGTTGATCGATTGGTTGACTTTGGAGTAAGAGCACCTTAGGTTGATTTTTAGCTTTGCCACTAGGATGACCTAGGCCAATTTACATCTCCTTCCTGCGTACTAGTTATTTCATCTTTAAAATAAGGGGGTTAAATTAGATGACCCCTAAGGTCTGTTCCAGATCCAGACATATGATTGAGTGCTACAGCCTCCATATGGCAAGCCTTGCTGATCTCAACTGTGCTTGACTTTCTATGAGAAATATATGGTCTGTCACCAGTCCTGAGCTCAAAGTCTTTCCAGCTTGTTACAGTCTGCCTGGGCACATGCTTTCCAGGCATGACTTTTGGGACTCAGATTACCTTCATATTTTGAGGAGACATTGGAGACCTGTGCAATATCTGATGCAAAAAAATGCACTAAGAAGTGGTACCACAATATGATACAATGCAGTGCAGTGTCACAAATCAGTAGCTAGGGACCCCAAAAGAGGTGACAAGGGAAAATTGAAAATTTCTGAGATGAGGCAAGAAGCTCCAGCTGCCTAGAAATGAAACTTGGAGAACTTTTTAAAAAAATCTCCTTGTTTAAGCTTTCCACTGCTTCTATGTTCTCAGCGCTTCATTCCATCACTTCTCTTTATACCCTGGGTACAATTTTTATTCTCCCACCTTAGCTAAATGTGTTAATTAGTCCCTCGTCCCTACATTTACAGTCCTGTGCCAAAGTCAATTCAGGGTTTGTCAAGAGTTTTCCCCTCTAGAAACTCCAAGGGAGATATCCTTGATTTACGAAGCCTCAAGTTTTCCAAAGCTTTGCAAAAATCCCAAATTCCCTCAGGAATGAGCCATCCTTCGGCTATTTCTCCACATTCAGGCAGATAGTGATGTTTGTGATTATAACAGTGCTCTAGCACACACAACCCACAATGTTCTTTTGCATAAACAAGCCCATGGATTTTCACCATAAAAAACGGAGAGATGTATCAAAAAGAAGTTGGGAGATTAAAATTCAAGCCCTTTTTCCTCAGTAGGGAGATTTCTTCTGGGAGCCATGGTTTAAACCGGGAACAGTTCAACACCTTTCCTTTGTTGCTTAGTAACCAAGTAAAGTAGATGCTGGAGTAATACTGTTTTAACCTTACCCCAATCCAGAACACTTTACTTGGCAACTTGAAAAGCACTGACCAGGTGTGCTTAGTATCATTCAAGAGTTCTTTCACATCTGAGACAGCATGTTATCATGGTGAAAGGGCAGGAATGAGAACCAGGATAGAAATGACTCTTCAGCTCCTGATTCTGATCCTTATTTGTTCTGTAATTATGATAAAACCATTTAATTGCTTTCTGCCTCAGTTTCCTCATCTGTAAAATGGGGATAGTAGTTCCCTTCAGTGGTCCGTTGTGAGGAAGGAATAAGGTAATGCATGTAAAACACTTTGCAAACCTTAAAGCTCTATACAAATGTCAGTTATTATTATTACACTGCAAAGGTCAAACCTTAAGGACTAGTGCATAATTTTTCTTTCACAGATTAACCAACACAGCCTGCTAAGTTTACAAGAGTTCACTTAGCCCAACCACTTATTAGGTCTGAGAAACTATTTTTGACCTCTCTCCTGCCCTAAAACAAAACCACACAATAGTGCTTACACTCAGGTGCCATTTAGTGGTTTCTGTGTCAATTGAGGATTGCGTTTTATTCCACCACACCCTTTTTTATTTTCTAATTATTTTCTTTCTTCACCATCCTGTCAGTCCACTAGCCATCCTCAACTCTTGCCTCTTCCTCACCCCACCCCAAGCCAGTCACTTTTGACATCACATAGATTCTACCTCCACAATGCTTACATCAAACTGACCTATAGGCAGAATTCTTTCTCTTGTCTATGTGCTTTGCACAGGCCCTCTTCATTTCTGAAATTTACTCCCTCTTCTTCCACTTAGAATCCCTAGGTCCCTTTATAATCCTCTTCTCTATAAATCCTGCCCCTTTTACTTGTCAATTTCAATTTCCTTGTTGATGTCTCCTCATGTACCCTTGTTTCCCAATCCATCAGACTCCTCAGCACTCAAGATCTCCACCTTCACTTCACCACAGCCACAGACAGGAATGGCCATGCCCCTGAGCTTATCATCAGCTAGAAGTGTTTCACTTCCATGTAAGTATTTCTGATATTCCTCTGTCTGATCATACCCTCCTATTCTCCCACCTTTCCCTAGACCTTACTCCTCCTCAACCTCTTCTCCAGTTTCCCCATTATCTCCAATTATTCCTCCTCCCTTCTGTCCCAAGTTGTCTCCCCTGCTCTTGCTTTATTTTTATCCCTTTGAAATATGAATCTTCTAGTTAGCCAGTTTAACTTTACCTTGTCCCATGTCCTCTTCTCCTCTTACCACTCCTGCTTTTCTTTTTTTTGAAGTAAAGATAAAATAAAGATTTATTAAAACAGACTCCTTGAAATCTATCCACAGATACCTTTTATATCTATGTACTCCTGGTTAAGAATTCCTGCTCTAGTTCCATCTTTTCATTTTTAAAGATGAGTAAACAAAGGCCCACACTCCTACTTTTCTAAAGACCAGCACTAGGGGGCAGCTAGGTAGATAGAGCACCAGCCCAGGAGTCAGGAGGACCTGAGTTCAAATGTGGCCTCAGACACATGACACTCACTAGCTGTGTGACTCTGGGCAAGTCAATTAACCCCAACTGCCTCACATTAAAAAAAAAAAAAAAAAAGACCAGCACTAGATTATTCTCCTCTGCCTTTTTTGTATTTGTACAAATGCTGCAGAAAGAAAATGAAGTATAATAAGAATTAATAATAGTAGCAGTATTAATGTATAGTACTCCAAGGACTAAAAAAAGAGCTTTTATATGTATTAGCTTATTTAATTCTCAAAACAACTCTAAAAGGTAGGTGCTTTTATTATTCTCATTTTAAAGGTAAGGAAACGGAAACTAAGATAGGTTTGGCCCAGGACCACCCAGACAGCAAGTGATAGAGGCAGGACTCAAGTCTTTCCTGACCGAAGTTCTATCTTCTGTCCAGTAAGCTATCTAGCTGTTCCACGCTGTTTCAATCCACCAAAATTATATGTTATGTAATCTCAACTGTGTCCTCACCAATGAATTTTTTTGTTCTTTCCTGATTGATTCTTCACCCCACTTCCTGCATCATCTAGTCTAAGCTTCTTCTTCTCTCTTTCCCTATACTCCTCTCTCTATTTTTCTCTAATCACATTAGCTTCCATAGATTCACTTCTATCACCTCTAGACAACTGCCAGATTTCTGTGTCCAGTCTCAGACTGTCACCTAACCTCCCAAACTCTCTCCTAAACATCATCAACTGCCTAATGAGCATCCCTGGCTGAATGTTCTATAGGCACTTCAAACTCAACACCTCCAAAAAAGAATTCATTACCTTCCTCTCATTTCCCAAACCCTTACATCTTCCTAACTTTCCTATTTCTTTTGAAAGCACTGCCATTAATCTAGTCATCCTAGTTTACAATGTTGTCTCTTCTCTCTCTGTCAACTTTTATACTCAACCAATCAGCAAGTTTTATAGATTTTACCTATACCATACATTTATTATAAGTCCCCTTCTGTCTATTTAGATGATAACCACCTTAACTAGGACCTTATTGCCTCTCATTTGAGCTGTTGCAATAGTCTTCCTGCCTCCAGTTTCTCTTCTCTTTGATTAGTCTTGTAGATACCTTGGAAAACCAAGATTCCTAAAGCAAGGTAGGTCACTTTACTTCCAAGGGGAAAAAATACAAACTTACTGATTTTCCTTGATTTTAATTGGATTATATTTCTTTCTCTCCTCTTCTGTTTTTTTATTCTCTTTGCTTTTCTCCCGTAGCAATTCACTGTGGCATTCATGGATAAAGCCTTCTCAATCCCCCGTAGTTCTTGACATGAACAATTTGTGATTTAGCCTAATTTCTACCTAAAATGCTCACTGGATCTTGTTCACTATATGGCTTAATTGTGTGATAGTTTCCAGCTATTATTGAATTTGCTTCATTATCCTCTTTTAGCTTTATTGAGTAGTATTTGTTAATTGAGTTCAACCTTTCTCTTTTTAGTTTGGACATTCAGAGTTAATAATAGCTTCCTAGTAATCAATTGGGTTGCTCCTTATTAATAAACAGCTCTTTTACCCTCTTAATTGTGGATTTCCATCTTTATTTAAAAGACAGTTTGGGAAAACATCTTTCATGCCTTAAATTTGAACTCATAATAGCAAATAGCCTTCTATCCACTCAATAAAGATATAGTGGTGCCTCTAATGTGCACAATACTTTCATCTGTTCTTCTAGGAATAAAATATATGTATAAAATATGCTTCCTACCCTCAAGGAAATGACAAATGAAATAGGGGAATGAAGATTGTCTATGGAAATATTGCCCACTCATAGCATTTAAGTCTTAGTACAAGACAACTTCTCGTTAAGTCCTAAAATAAAGAATGTAGACTCTAAGGGGAATTCTGAGGAGAAAGAAATCAAGCAGCTCAGGACCAAATGGTCAATGATGTTTGTTGTAGCCTTGATGGTTAAAAAAATAAAAAATAACAGTTTGTTGCAATAACCCTTAAAAGGCATTTAAAAGATTCAAACTGATGAATATTGAGATAAAATGGCATTTATAGCACAATAGAAATCATTGCATTCTATTTCCCCAGTGAAACAAGTTTTTCTAATCTATTGCTGCTACTGTTGACATTTTGAATAACTTTAATAGCTTAATTTTCCCTAGATCATATGTGTAGAATACTTTCATAGAGACTATCTTATGTTACTGTGTGAACAACACTGGGTTATGGGGTACAAATATTCTTTTTTATTCTTTACTGATGAGGCAACTGAGGCTCTGAAATTAATTGGCACTTTTAGTAAGCTTGAACCCAAGTCTCATGACTCCAAATCCAGTGGGACCCTGAAATTATTAGAACTGCAGCTATTATTAGAGATGTCCCACATACAACTTTCTTTGCCGACTGAAATTCTTCAAAGATCTGTGATTTCATTACTTGGAATTTTTCTTGTGATCACATTTTAGTATGCTTGGCAATGCATAAACATTCATCATCCTGAGGCTGGCATGGAGATGCACTTCTCTGGATTTGGCTAGGCTGATCCTCAGACAATGGTTTATTCCTAGGCCACCATTCTAAGCTTTCCCAGCTTGGTAAACCTTCTCTAATTTCGCCTTCTATTAGTATAGCCTTAAAGGATCCACCACATAGCAGTGGAACAGGACTTCTAACGAAGGCTAAATTCAGTGTAATAACATTAAGCTGCATCTGCACGGGCAGGGAAATGAGCGTTTAAAATGTAATACATTCATTAATTAAGTATCTGTTGTATGTAGGGCAATGTACTGGACTCCAGGAATACAAAGACAAAAATGGAAAGAGTCCTCATATTGTATGAGCTTGTACTCTGCTGAAGAATACAATATGAGAATGCACCGGTAAGGAAAAGCAAGTTAATTTGAGGAGGGAATGAGCACTAATGAATAGGGAGAAGCAAGGGAGTAGATGAGGAAAGGTTTTACTTAAGGAGTAGCATCCAAGATGAATCTTAAAGCAAGTTAAGTATTTTAAGGAGCAGAAGTGAGGAGTGTCCATTCCAGGCATGGGGAACAGCTTATACAGAGAAAAACGCAGTGAGGGAAGATAAAATATAGAGTTTATGAATGGCTAGTGGACTAGTTTTCTGAAACATAGAATTCCTGAAAGGGAATCAGGTGAAATCAGTCTTAAAGGTAAATGAGATCCAAAATGCGGAAGGCTTTAAATGCCAGGCCAAAAAAGTACTAGAGAATACTGTAGATTTGGGGAATCTTGGTAGAATTTTTTTTCTATTTATACTTAAAAGTCCCCCAGAAAAAGAAACAAATGTACTATATACAGATTATTTTTATAAGTTCTCATATACAATCAGAGAAAATGAAGAAGCTAGTATAATGCTTCCAGTGAAGCTCTGAAAAATAAGATGACTTTGCTGGAAGATCATGATCTTCGCATACCCTGCCAGGTTTTTCCCCTGAAGTGTACTGTAAAATGTTATTCAGAGGTCTTCATGACATTCTTCATCCAGTATGCTACAAAAGCCTGTCCCTAAGGCTCTGTCCTGAACCCTGTTCTCTTTTCCCAGTACAATCTTGTACTTGGTAAATTCATCAGCATCCTTGATTCCAATTATCATCTCTAGACAGATAATTCTGAGATCTCTATAGTAAGCATAATCTTTCTCCTGAGCTCTAGTCCCACATCACAAACTATCCACTGGACATTTTGAATGGGATTTCCCATAGGCATCTCAGACTCAACATCTCAAAGACAAGGCCCATTAGTTTTTCCCCCAAAACATACTACTGTCAAACTTTCCTATCACTGTTGAGTGCACCACTTTCAGTCACCCAGTGACTGAACACCCACTCTATGTCATCCTAGCCTACTCACTCTCAGTCATCCCACATTTCCAAATTAGTTGCCAAATCTTGTCATTTCTACCTCCATGCCATCTCTCAAATTTATACTCCACTTACATACCCTGGTTCAACTTCTCATTAACTCTTACTTGGACTATCCTAACAATCTCCTATTTGGTTTCGCTACCTTATCCCTTCCTTCTACAATCAATTGTTGGCATTGAAATGATTTTCATAATGTATAGATTTGACCATACCATCCACCTCAACTCTATAAATTCCAGTGGTTCTCCTTACCTCTCAGATAAAATACAACCTGATTCTATATGACATTTAAAGCCCTTCATAGTCTGTCCCTTTTCCACCTTTCCAGTTTTCTTACACATTATTTGCCTCTGCATACTCTCCAATCCAGCTACACTTGCCAACTCACTTTTCCTCACATACACACTGATAGTACAGTGTCATAGAAGATGCTAGCATAGAGGTTATGAAGAAAGAGATGGTGACCAGTGTGAAATGAGGTCATGGAGGATGAAAGGAGAAATAACCCCATTGTTCTTAGCTATAAGGAGGTCATTCATGACCTGTGAGCAAACTTGCTCAGTAGAGTAGTAGGCCCAGAAGTCAAATGAAAAGGGGACAAGGAATCAGGGTGTGGTGAAGAATAGAAGTGGTGAATATTGGATTACTTTTCTTGCGAGTTTGGCAGTAAAAGGGAGAATAGCAATGAGACAGAATTTGACTAGTATTTATTAAGCACCTACTGTGTTCCAGTCACTATGCTAAGAATGGAGGGTATAAAGAAAGGCCAAAAAAGAGTCTTGACCTTCAAGGAGCTCACAGTCTAATGAGAGAAACAATACACACACAACTATGTACAAACAAGAAATGTATGGTTTAAATTGAGGGGGATTAGTTGCAGAGGGAAGGCACCAAGATTAAGGAAGACTGAAAAATGCTTCCTAAAGAAGGTGAGGAATTAACTTAGAATTGAAGGAAGTCAGGAAAGCTAGGTTTAGAGGGTACGAGGGTAAGCATTCCAAGCATGGAAGAAAGTCAGTGAAAATGCTCAGAGTCCAGAGGGTGAGGGACAGCAAAAAGACTGTTGTCAATGAATCACAGAAGATATGGGAGAGAGGTGGGGGGGATGGGAGTAAGGTATAAGGAGACTGTAAAGGTAGCATAAGAAGTTAGCAACATCAAAAGAGAATTTGTGTAAGGATAGGTAATATTTGATCATGTTTGTCTGCATGAAAGGAGCCAACAGAGCAAAAAATAAAAATAAAAATAAAGAAAAAATGGATATGCATGACAGAGAAAAGAAGAATGATTGAGCAATATCACTGAAATGACCAGAGGAGAGGAATGGAAAAATGAAAAGCAGGTAGATGTGGACTTTGAAAGATTTATAGGAAAGAAAGAGACAAGACTGCCCATTTCCTTTGCCCCAGAGGTGCTCTGCTAGGCATACATACCTGTGTGTGTGTGTGTGTGTGTGTGCCTCTACCTTCTGTCCCAAGTGATCTCCCCTGCTCTTGTCTTATTTTTATCCCTTTGAAATATGAATCTTACAGTTAACCAGTTTAACTTTACCTTGTCCCTTGTCCTCTTTATACAGATACACCTATATATGTATATGTGTGTGTGTGTGTGTGTGTGTGTGTGTGTATGAAGGAGGTCAAAGAAAGAAAGATCTCATATTCACAAATACATTTATAGCATCACATTTGCAAAAACACACACACACACAAAATCCTGAATTTGCAAGAATTGATTTTGAAAAAAAATTCACAGCTATAGAAACCTGGAAACAAAAGAGTAACATCAATAAGGAAATAGCTAAATAAGATGTGATACATGAATGTAACAGAATATTAATTCTCCATTAGAAATTATCAATATGAAAAATGCAGAGAAGCTTATAAAGACATGCACTGAAGCAAAATGAAGTGGAACAAGGAAAACAGGATCGACATTACTGCAACAGCATTAAAGAACCACCACCACAACAATGAATTTTAACACTATAAATATATTGATCACATAACCTCCTCTTTTATTTTATGAAGTATGGGATTTGGTTGCATATATTTTCAGATTAGTTTGTGTGCTAGTTAGTTTTGCTGAAAAAATTTACCTTATTTTTTATTTTTATTTTTTATAAAAGCGATAGCTGTCTAGAGAGGGAAGAAAAAATATTTGGCCAAAGGTTGATATCAAAATAGGGGAACAGAGATAAATACTCACCGTTACAGACTTACTCAGTACTGGCCTCACACAGCAGTGGTTGGGGTACAATGAAATGTCATCGCTATGACATAATTTGAGGAAGCTTTACTTAAAATTAGTTCTCTCATAAATACAAGTGATAAATCGCTGAAATTTTTCCGTTAGACATTTTGCTGTTAACACATTGACACCTCCAGATATTATCTTTTTAAGATGCAAATACCCCTTGTATTTTTTAAGGGCCCACAGCTCAAGATGTATGGTATAAATCAAAACAAACAAACAAAAAAGCTTTATTGATAGTACAAGCTATATTCGATAGATACCATCAGGCTCACAGAGAAAAATCTCTAAAGCTAAGTAGGCTTTTCCTACAAAAACTTCTGACCATTTTATAAAGAATAAAATGAAAAAGCAAATTTCCAAGGCAGTTATGCCGAATTACAAATTATTGCTTAGTTCAAGGTAAATATATTTCATACAAGGTAAGATAAGCATTGTGTGTATTTCTCAGATTTGGACTGCCAATATCTTACAGCCCCATCTTATCTCTGTCAGAAAGAAATTAGTGAAGATAAAAAAATATTAAGTCACCTCACTGGTTTAGATTCTCAGAGGGGTGTAACATATACTTTCTTCAAATTATGTTCCTACAATATTTAGCATTTATATAGTGCCTATTATGTGCCAAGCACAGTGCTAAACACTTTACAAATATCATCTTATTTAATCCTCACAACAGCACTGGGAAGTAGGTACAAATCCTCATTTTACAGTTGAGGAAATTGTGGCAAACAGTGATTAAGTGACTTACCCAAATAGCTAGTAAGTGTATCTTTTAATAGCAACCTTTAACTTTCCAAGCAGATTGGACTAAGGATATCAAATTTTGTTGTTGTTTGGTTGTTTTTCTGTCATGTTCAACTCTTTATGACTCCTTTTAGGGTTTTCTTGACAGATATTAGAGTGGTTTGTCACTTCTTTGTTCAGCTCATTTTACAGATGAGGAAACTGAGGCAAACAGGGTTAAGTGACTTGCTCAAGATCACACAACTAGTAAATATCTGAGGCCAGATTTGAAATGGGAAGATGGGTCTTCCTGATTCCAAGCCCAGCACTCTATCTACTGCACCACCAAGCTGCCCAGATAAATCAAATACAAGATAATAAATATGAACAGTTCATAGAGGGCTGGACTTGGAGTAAGGAAGACCTCAGTTCAAATCATGCCTCAGACATTTACTAGCTCTGTAACTCTGAGCAAGTAATTTAATATTTCTCAGCCTCAGTTTCCCCATCTATAAAATGGAGTTATTAATAGCACCTACTTCCCATGGTTGTTGTGAGGGCCAAATGAGGTAACATATGTAAAGCACTTTGTAAATTTTAATGTCAAATATCAATGCTTATCGTTCTTCTTCTTTTTCTTCTTCTTCTTCTTCTTTATTATTATTATTATTATTATTATTATCATTATTATTATTATTATTTACCGTGAGATAGAGGCTAGTTCTAAAATGGAGTTATTCATGTTAAGAGAGGGAAAATATAGGGCCCCTTTCTCTTTGCTTTGATAACCTGCATAGACAATATATTCAGTTGTTATTCAAGCAAATGTTTTAATTTAAATTTGTCAACCTCTTGACAAAGTCAAATAGCTGAGAACAAGGCCTAGGGGGAATAAGAGGTTTCTGGCTGGATAAGGTAAAAAGGGAGACAGAATTTTGGAGCTTGGGTTAATGACTCTGGTTGGGAAGTTTAAATGGGGCATAGCCTTGGACAACTGAAAAAATGTAAGATAGAAAAAAAGATAGAAGAGCATAAAGGCTAACTGTGTATGCACACTCAGCTTCCCAATTTGTAGTCAAGAGGCAGAAGTAGGAATGTGTGACCTAGAAGTTACCTATGCTAGGAGAAATTTTAGCAAAGAAAAATGGACTTAGACTTTGCCTTCACACAACCTTTTAACTGCCCACCATTACTGATCTGTTGAGAGCTTAGAAATTGGGAGAGAGAATAGGGGTAAGTGCGTACACATATATTTACTGGCCCTAACCTTTAAATTGTCTCTTTGCTTTAAACTATAAAAGAAAATACAATATATTTTACTTTTAGCTTTTCCCAAGGGATGCTAAAATGATAAGCAACTCCAACAAAGACTCAAAAAGTAAAAAACTATATGATCCAGATACTAGTCCAATATTTGCTTATGTATAATTTGGATCTGTTTTAAATGGTTCACAGATGGTTTAGAAAAATACAATTTTTACATAATATTTTGTGTTGGGTTTTCATTCCTATATACTGAAGATTAGTCACTTTTTAACATCTGAGGAGCAATTATAAGAATACTAGAGTTTCTATGTTTCAGCTAAAGCTGAAACTTGGATTAAACAGTCAGCCAATTCAATAATTAGGAGGTCAGTGCATAGTGCTATTGTCAATTTAAAACATCTGTTTGTTTAAACTAACATTTCATTGTTTATCAGAGTCTTGAGTATCTATTCATAAAAGATAACGTGTTTTAATTTCACAATTGCACATCTTGATTTTTTGAAGTGGGGACCTAACCCCCATCTATGTTTTCACAGAATAATAGTTCTCAGAAAGCAACCCCAGGGTCATATTTAAGGCAAATACATGATTATGACTCATGTATAGAAAGCAATTTCTACATCTTAAAAGGTCATATAAATGAATTGTTATCACTATTATTATTACTGCCAACAAGGGTTTTTTATGGTCATTAGTCCAAATTGTTCTTTAAACACTGGATAATTTAATCCACCATTTATTAAACACCTACTTTGTACATAGCTCATGGCATATGTGTATGTGTGTGTGGGTGGGTGGGTGGGTGGGTGTGGGGGTGTGTGTGTGTGCACTTGAACGTGAGCACGTGTTCACTCCCATGGGTGTGGGTGTGTAGGACTTTACTAAATTCAATATACATAAATAAAAACACATAAAACTCCATTTCCAACTGGACCATCCTGAACTTCACTCCACAGACAGTAAAAATCATTAAAAGGTTTCAAGCAAAGGAGTGAAATTATTAGGTCTGTACATAAAAGGAGATTACTGTGACTAAAATGTGTAGGATGAATTGTAAGGAAAGACAAAATGGAAGTATAGACTAATGTTTTATCACAGCAGTCCCACCAAGAAGTAATTGGACCTAACCTACTGGTGATGAGCTAGGGGAATGAAAAGAAGAGAAAGGTACAAAAAATATTGACGACTGTACTGAAAAAAATTCAATAAAACAAGAAGGCAATAATTTATCAATCAGAAAGATTATGAGAGAGGATTCTGGGGAAATGGCAGAGTAGGTTGGAAAATTCCAAGCTCTACAGATTTCTTTCACAAATAAGATAAAATAGCCCCTCAGGGCGAATTTAGACCAATAAAAATAAACAAGAGTTAGGGAAGAGCAGTCATCCTCCTGGGACAACCAGAGAAGATCCAAGGTTTTGGTCCCTATAAAATGTAAGCACCTCCAGGCTAGTGCCCCTGAAACAGCAAGTGGTAAGCCCTGATGCTAGCTGGATTGGAAGGTAGCCTTGGCCCCGAATCACAGGAGTTTTCACCTCCCTGACAGTGTGAGGAGTCCAGTGTCTGAGCAGGGGAAGATTGAGTCTAATCTACTGATTAGAGACTCCAGGCCCAGCTGTGCTGCCGAGACTCAGACCTGTGCAAGAAGGAAGCAGCACATGTCCCATGAGTGCAGAAGTAGCAGGGCAGGATGCCACCGGCTGTCGGCACTTACAGCAGGATGGAATTCTTGGTTTCAGTTCCAGGCCAGAGGAAAGAACTGAGGGAAGATCTGAGACCAGAGGCACCATCTACCCTGCCCCAGGATTAGAGGTGATTACAAAAAATAAACCACTACAAATAAAAAAATAAATAAATAAAATGAGCAGGCAAAGGAGAAAGAACCCAACCATAGAAAGTTATTATGTGAGTAGAGAAGACCGTGGTTCATCATCTCCAAAGAAGGAAATTGAAGCAAAAAAAGCCTCTCCTACCCTAAAGAGTAATATCAAATGGTCACTTGCCAAAAAAAAAAAAAAAGAATTGATAGAACTTAAAAAATACTTTAAAAATCAAATGAGATAGATTTCAGAAAAAAAAATTTAAACTAAGATTAATCCAAGAAAAACAAGAAGATTATGAAAAGAAAGTCAACCAACTAGAAAAGGAGATCCAGAATCTTAAGGAAGAAAACAACTCTCTGAAAAGTAGAATTGGGCAAGGGGAAGCCAGCAAAGTTATGAGACCAAGAAACAATAAGACAAAATATAAAGAATGAAAATATAGAGGAGAAAATGAAACATCTCATAAGAAAAACAACTGATCTGGAGAACAGTTCAAGAAGAGAGAACATAAGAATAATCAGACTACCTGAAAGCTATGGTCAAAAAAAGAATTTTGATACAATGATACAAGAAATAATTTTTAAAAATTATCCTGAAATGTTAGAATAAGAGGGGAAGGTAGGAATAGGAAAAATACACGGATCATCACTTGAAAGAGAACCTAGGAGGAAAACCTACAGGAATATCAAGCTAGATTCTGAAACCCCAGCTCAAGGAGAAAATATTACAAGCAACAAGAAAACAACAATTCAAATTTGGTGGAGTCACAATTAAAATCACAGAAGACCTAACAGTGGCTACACTAAAAGATCACAGGTCTTGGAACACTATATCAAAGAGCAAAAGAATTGATGTTGTGGCCAAAAATATTATACCCAGCAAAGTTAAGTATAATCCTGAAGAAAAAAATGAATATTTAATGAATTACCAGACTTTCAGAAATGATTTTGTTACAAAAAGACCTGAAATCAATAGAAAAATTAATATGTAAGATCCAAGAGAAATATAATGTATACAACAAAGACTAATTACAATGGACTCAATAAGGACATACTGTTTACTTTTTATATGAAGAAATGTAAATTGTATGTCTAATATTGTTATTAGTAATTGGGTAGTTTGAAAGAAAGTTTAGAGTAGATCTGAGTATGACATGATATTAAAAAGTAAACTGTCCAGGAAAAGGTAAAAAGAGTAATGATCCTATACAAAGGAGGTGCAAGAGGAAGAACTGAGACAGAAGAATTAGATGGGGGAGGAAGGCTGGTAGTATGAGTTAAAGAGGGAACAATACTTACATATGTAGAAGGGCATAAAAGTCTTCTAAATTCAGAAAGAAATAAAAGGTTAAGGGGAGAGGTAGGGGCAGAGGATAAGGGAGAAATTTTAGGGTAGAAGGAGAGGATAAAAGAGGGATCTTTGGTGCAAGGGGAAAAGGTGGAGGAGAGGATAAGGGAGGGATCCTTAAAAGGGGGTAGGTTAAGTAATAGGAGGGCAAGGTAGCAGGTACAAGTAAAGCAAAGGAGTTAGGATGGATAGGAAATAAGAGATACAAACATAAAATAAAGATCAGGAGTAGAATTTATTAGGTCAATAAAAAAGCAGTGGTAGTAATTATGATCTCAGACAAAGTTAAAGCTAAAATAGATTTAATCAAAGATGGACACCTCTGAGCACAATGTATACTATTTATTATATAGACTTTCTTGAAATGGAAATTTATTACTTTATATTTTGAATAATCTCTTATGTTCTGCTGTGTACATGGCAATCTTTTTTTTCTTTTCATATTTTGTATTTAAGTTTTAGTATTTAAGTTTAAAATAAATTTTAGAAATCTGAAAGATTATGAGTTTAGAAATTGTAAGTAGCTAATCACAATAATAACTAACATTTATTCAGCACTTTACAATTATTATTTCATTTTATTCCCAAAACCACTTTGGAAGGTAGGTACTATTATTATCCCCATTTCACAGATGAGAAAACTGAGGCAAACAGAAGTTAAGTGATTTGGCTAGGATCACAAAGCTAGTAAGTAAGCTAGTACATGTCTGAGCTAGAAAGTATCTAAGTCTGGATTTGAATTTCTGTCTTTCTGACTTCAGGCAGCTGCCTCAGACATTATTAATTATTAATGAATGTTCACTGACATTCCACCTATCATATTTTCACAGAAGCAGTTAGGCTTAATCAAAACTTTTAAAAAGACACATCTATGGCCCAGGATTTCAACTAGACAGGAAGCATGACATATATGATAGCCTGATGGTCTTAGAGCAAAGATAAAGCTTCAGATCCCACCTCAGATAAGTGTTATGTTTGATGTTCCTCAAACAAAACATTCCATTTCTCTAGGAGTTTTCTGTGATTGTCCCTCATGTCTCGAATACTCTCCTTCCTCAACCTTACCTAGTGACTTCTCTTGCTTCTTTTAAGTCCCAACTAAAATCACATCTTTTCCAGAAAGCCTTTCCTAGCCCCAATTAATTCTAGTGAATTTCCTCTGCTAATAATTTATTTATCTTGGATATAGTTTGCTTTATACACACACACACACACACACACACACACACATATACATACATACATATATACACATATGTATGTATTTGCTTGCTTGTTGTTTCTCCCATTAGACTGTGAGCTCCTTGAGTACAGGGACTGTCTTTTGCCTCCTTTAGTATATCCAGCATTTAAAAGCATGACCAGATCCAAAGATTCCAAGACATTTAGTAGGTGCTTCATAATTGTTGATTGATTGATGATGGGTAAGTCAATGAACTTTTCAGATCATCACTTTCCTCATCTTCAAAATGAAGATAGTATAAAAATATGCTTTTATTTTATTTTTTGCCCTCTACAGCAGAAGCTACAGAAAAGAATTTTTTTTTTTTTTGTTAAGGCAATTGGGATTAAGTGACTTGCCCAGAGTCACACAACTAGTAAGTGTTATGTGTCTGAGGTCAGATTTGAACTCAGATCCTCCTGATTCCATGGCCAGTGCTCTATTCACTGTGCCAACTAGCTGCCCCCAGAAGAGAAATTTTAAGCTCAAAACCTTTCCAATAAAAACTTAGAAGAAATTGTAGGAAGTTGTTTGTATGTATGAGATACCTTCAAAATAATACAATAAAGTTACAAAACAATGCTAGAAAAAGTATAAAGAGAACAAAACATAACTATAAGATCCTTCATCCAGTCTGGAACTGCACAGGAAAACTACAAGAAATCCGTAGAGGGTCAGAGCAGAGATTAGTTAGAGTAGGCAGAAGGCACAACATATCAGCAGCCCAGACTCACAGCAAGAGTCAGGCTCATATCAGCGTAAGAAGATCCAGGCCCAAGCAGCCCTACCCAAGACACAACAGGAGACAAGGCCAAACCAGCATCCAGACAAAAAAAGCATTCAGATAGCAAGAGAGAGGGTCAGAATAGCACCCGGGCAGTCCTGTACCCAAAAAGCCCACACACCACCATAGCAGAATAAAGGGCAAGTCAACGCATTGGAAGCAAAGCACCTCGGGTTTTGCAAGTGGTCCACTAATGTCACAATGGATAATATCTGCTTTCAGTTTGTCAAGGTCAAAAGAAGGGACAGAGCCAATTCTGAGTTTGAGATTTTGAAACTGAGGTGTGGAGGGACTGAAAGTTACATTGACAATAAAGAATTGGTTTTGGGTCTGCAAGGAGAGAGGAGATGTGGGAAGACAGCACACTGTGAGTGTATAAAGGGATTTTGGAGCTCATGAACTTGGTATTGGTGACTTTGGGTATGATGGAAAGATGAAGTATATGACAATCTCTAAGCATAGCTGTGGTGGGATAGAGGACTAGGCATGGGAAATTAGCAAGTTGAGAAACTGTGAGTCTAGAGTGTCTGAGAGAATATCAATATTTTAATTGAAGTCCCTTCTATGAGGCTAAGAGTTGGGGAGGAAAGAAAGGTTATTTGCTGGGCCATAAAATCATTGAAGAAAGAAGAAAAATGCTCTGGAAGTTTGTAGGAAATAGTTCCTATCTCATCATTTCTTATGTAACAATAATATCCCATTATAATTATATACCACAACTTGTTCAGCCATTCCCTAATTGATGGACATCCAACCAATTTCCAATTCTTAGTCATCGCAAAATACCCTCATACAAATAGGTCCTTTTCTCCTTTTCGATCTCTTTGAGAAACAGACCTAGTAATGACATTGCAAATCAAAGAGTATGCACAGTTTTATAACCCTTAGGGCATAGTTTCAAATTGCTCTCCAAACTAGGTGCATCAGTTCATAACTCCATCAACAATGATTAGTGTCCTACTTTTCCCATATCCCCTCCAACATTTATCATTTTTCTTTCCTGTCATATTAGCCAATCTGATAAGTGTGAAGTGATACCTCAGAATTGCTTTAATTTGCATTTCTCTAATCAATAGTGATTTAGAGCATTTTTTTGTCATTATAGATAGCTTTAATTTCTTTGTCTGAAAACTGCCTGCTCTTATCTTTGACCATTTACCAATTGGAGAATGACTTGTATTGTTATAAATTTGACTAAGTTCTCCATATATTTGAGAAATGAGGCCAGTATTAGAGATACTTACTGTAAAAAATTTCCAGTTTTCTGCTTTCCTTCTAATTTTGGTTATGCTGATTTTGTCTGTGCAAAACTTTTTAAAATTTAATATATGTTTACCATCTCAGTGAGGAGGGAAGGGAAGGAGGGATAGAATTTGGAACTCAAAATTGTAAAAAGATGAATGTTAAAATGTTTTTACGTATAATTGGGAGACATAAAATAGTATTTAAATAAAATAAAAAGTCTAAAAAGTAAGAAAAAAAGACAGTTACCAGAATTTCGATTGGATGATAGATATGGATTGAGTGAATTTTGAAGAACAAGAGGTTACTGAGTGATGGTTACAGGGAAAAAATCTGGGAGTGATAATGGGGATCAAGGAGTATTTAAACTCATCCTCTTACCTCCAGAGGCTAGAGGTCAGGCAAGAAAAGCACGGGCAAAGAAAAACAGATAACGAAAATTTCAGATCAATATCTTGAATTAATATCTTTAATGAATGATGAAAGGAAATATAAAATAACATATTAATACAGAAGCTGCAATAATATATTTAATATATAATCTTTGGGGAGATTGAATTATGCAATGAATGTTGGGTTGGTTTGATGTAAGGAAAATTATAAACATAATAGACTGTATTAATAGAAAAATTAATTAAAATCACATGATTATACCTCCTGACAGAGAAGTGAAGGAATCAATGTGGAGGATGAGACATATATTTTCAGACACAACCAATGTGGAAGTTTCTTTTGATTGATTAGTCATATATGTTGCTGGGTGTTTGGGGGGAAGGAGGTGTGGGAAGAAGAGGAGGAAATAGTAGTGATATAAATGTTTTCCACAAAAGAAAAAGGAAGGAAAAAAAAGGTCATTTATTCATTTTTAAATGTCTAGAACAGAAAGGAAGTCAGAAGGAAACACAAATAAGGTAGCTGTGTATGTTATGTTTAATTTTTTGTATACTTTGAAGGAAAAGCATAATATTCCATTTCATGTACAATCCTCTTTTTCTATTCTACTTTGTATATGGAAATGACAATTTTATTTGATATTTGTTTTGAATAAAAATTAATTTTTAAAAAGTTTTCTAATGGTTACAGCATCCAAAAATGCAATAACTGCCTCAGGAGGTAGCATGTTTCCCCTCAATAAAGATATTAAATCAAAAGCTAATGAATACTTGTCAAATATAATGTTCCCTGGTATGGGTTAGAGTAGTTGATCTTTGAGATCCCTCCAAAAACTAAGAGACTATGATTCTGTTTGATCTAGAGAGGAAATTACAAGAAAAGGGGTCCATGAGGAGGGCTTCAGGCACCACAAATGCGTAATGATTAGACTTTCTCATTTATTCTCCTCAGGCATGTCTCCACCAACACGGATTTGTTGAATGTCCCCTATGGACAGAAGAACTGAGAACAAAAAAATTAAGATAAGTCCATTAGGGCAGTCAGAGTCTTTACTCTTTCCTTTTACAGATGATGAAACTGAGATCTGGACAAAAGGTCACAGAATTAGCAAGTGAAAAAGCAAGACTAGAACTCAATTTCAGTGGTCTCAAAAATATTGCTGGCACAGCTCCACATTTGAGAAAAGGGAATTGGCAAAGAAAGTGTTCTTGTACAACCAAATGGCGGACTAGGTTCTTCTTCCAATCCTAATCCTTACCTCTCAAAACTCTCCAAAATGGGAATTATGTGCAAAAAATAAATCAATTTCATCTATTTCCATGGCCTAGGACACTAAGAACTCTAACAAGGTAAAAGCCCAGTGAATTACAAGTAGAGATGGCAAGTCCCTAACCTTTACTACATTCATCCACCATTGTCTCGCACACTACTCACCATTCTCTGTCAGGGATACAGAAGTCAATCTATGGGCTTGTAACCAAACTCAGCTCTACTGCCCTTCCTGCCCCTTTTAGTGCCACAGAAAACCAAAAGGCAGAAATTTTTCTGGCTAAAATGGCAATGTTCTGTGCTTCCAAAAGTACTCAGGCAGAGAATTAAGGAACTGAAGAAACTAGGACAGTAAGCTAGTGTGTGTAGATCCACCAGAGCTGACTGAAGTCAAAAGCCCAGAATCTAGCTAGGGAAAGTTCTCCCTCTCACCAAGCCCCCTCACCCACCTCCACAGTCATCTGGAGTAGAAATTAAGGCCAGTGAAACATGGATAGCTAAGCATGAAAGGAGCCTGAGATTGCATTGGGGTCTAGACCCAAGGAAACTACAATCAAGGAAGGAATCAGAAAGTGAAAAATAGAGGAATATAAGGGGGAAAAGAGTCGAACTATCAAAGATCTCAGTGAGGAATAAAACTCAGTTAAAGACTGTGAGATTAAGGAAATAAACCAACAAGGAAGATACTAATAATGGAATGGAGTAAGGCCTATAGTTCAGCTAAACAAGTCCAGATATTTATGAAAGAAAAATTTCAAGGCAAAGGAAAATACATCAACTTTTGATGATGCAGAGGATCGTATGGAGTCCCTAGAGAACATAGAAACCCAGCAAGATGACTCTGAATGGTGTAAAAAATGCCAGATGTGAAATTGAATTTATGGCTTGGACAACAGAATGAATTGCCAGAATAGAAAAACTTGAATCTGTGTGGCAAATCTCACCAAAGAAACAAAAGACAGAACTGATTGGGAATGCAAATACTCAGAAGCAAAAGACAATCTGGAAGAAGAGAAACAATAAAAAGCAACAATGATAAAAGAAAGTATTATTTTTACACTAATGAACTATTGGTGAAGTTGTGAACTGGTCTGGCCATTCTGAAGAACAATTTGAACTGTGCTTGAAAGACTATAACCTTTGACACAGAAATATCACTGCTAGGTCTGTATTCCAAAGAGATCAAAGGAAAAAGGAAAATACAAAATTATTTATAGAAACTCTTTTTGTGGTGGCAAAGGATTGGAAATTGAAGGGATGCCTATCAATTGTGGAATGATTGAATAAGTTGTAGTATGGAACAGTATTGTACCATTGAAAATGGCAAGCAAAATGCTTTCAGAAAAACCTGGGAAAAACTTATATGAACTGATGCAAAGTAACGTAACAGCATTATTGTAAGGATGACCAACTGTGAAACTTAGCTACTCTGTCAAGACAATGATCCAAGACAATTCTGAAGGACCCATGATAAAAAATGTTATCTACCTCCAGAGAGAGAACTGATGAATTTTTGAGTGCAGATTGAAGTGTACTTTTTCACTCTTGCTTTTCTTTTGCAACATGGCTAATATTTTTGTATGACTTTATATGTATAATTGATATCATATTGCTTGCCTTCTCAATGGGTAGGGAAGGGACTTGAGGAACATAATTTGGTAACTCTAAATTTTAAAAAATACATATTAAAATAAAGTATAATCATTTTAAAAAAGAAAATTATTTCTATACAATTAAAACATACTGAACTCAAAGACAATATATGTAGAAACAGTATTAGAATTATAGTATGTCTCCCAAGAGAATACAAGTCAAAAAAAAAAGAAAAAGAAAAAGAAAAACTCAACCACAATGCAAGAAATAGTATAAGAAAACTACCAAGAACTTTTGAACATAGAAAACAAAGTTGTATTTGAAAGAATACACAAATTGTCCACGGCAGGGGGGTGGGAACTATGCCACAATCACAATTGCAATGACAAATTATAAATTCAGCAAGCTACAAGGAGAAAAACACTTCAAATATAAAGAAAGGGAAATTCTAATAGCACAAGATTGTTTTCTACCCACCAGAAACTGCAGATGGAAGTGGAATTTTCTATTCCAAAGAGCAAAGGAGTCCAAGATGTATCCCAAAGTGACATACCTTACAAATCTGAGTCTAATCATTAATTTTAAGACATAGATATTCGGTAAAAAGAGTTACTTGAATCACCTCTAGAAAGAAAATTGGACCTTATTTGCTTTTCAAACATTCCAGAAAACACATAAACAAGAAGGGTAAACAAATACATCAACCAAGGATAAAAACTACAAGTTAACAAAGGGTGACCATTCAGAGATTTCTTTGTATGCAAGGAAATTAGGGAGATGTTAGGAAGATAGGCCTGAAATTTCATCTAGTAAACCTCACAACATTACTCATATAGGTGGATCAGTGTCTTTGTGGGACTAAATTACTATTTCAAGCTGCAAAATAAAGCATAAACTATCAATAGCCTTTCTATGTAATAGCAAAATCCAAGAGGCAATACTAGTAAGGAAAATCCCATTCCAAATAGCTACAAAATACATAAAATATTTCTGGATCAATCTACCAAAGTATTCAAAAATACTTAAGTAGATTCAATTATCAAGTGATCCTTAAAGAAATAAAAGACAATTTGAATAGCTGGAGGAATATTCAGTGTTCAGAGGTAGGCCATGGAAATAAAAGAAAAATGACAATACTGTCAAAGTTAATTTATACTTTTAATGTTTTACCAAATTTCCAAAGGGATACTTTATATATAATTCAATAAATTAATGATATAATTCATAATAACTTATATATAATTCATTTGTATATAATTTATAATTCATTTATATATAATTCATAATAAATTAATGATAAAATTCATTTTGAAAAAATGAGGTCTAAAATATCAAGGGATATAATTAAAGAGGTGGGGGCAAAGGAGAAATACTACTTCCAGACCTCAAAAACACTTTGGAGTCCCAAGGATTATATCATAAAATAGCACTCATCAAAACAATCTAGTATTGATTAAAAGAGAAGCAGATCATACACCCTTTATAGCTAAACAAAACTAATGCATCTAGAGCAACAAAGAGAGTAGTTAATTGGAAAACAAAAACTTTCTTTCAAATTTCTTTGTCGGATTTAGTATTCAAACTATGTTAAAAAACTAACAAATAGAGGTAGTATTAAATATGATACCATAAAAGAATTAAAAGAGGAGCAAATCATACACCATTCATAGTCGTGTGCAAGAGATGTCTTCTTAACCAAATAAGAACTGGAGGCAATTACAGAAGATAAAATTGACCGCTTTGATTACTCAGAGTTGTAAAGATTCTGCTTAAGTTTAGAATCACAATAAGATTGTTAATTTTCCTCCTCTTATATACAAAACTAAAACTGCACTAAATCAAAATATCATTGGTAAAAAAAAAAAATCAAATTCCTGATTTGATTGCATGTCCCATGAATACAATGATACAGTCAGTCCTTATGCTTACTAATCACTAGGAGGAATGATCTGGATAATATTTCATAATCTCCTAATCTTTACTTTATAGAAGGATTTTAACAAGGACTTTAATAAAACTTCTTAACACCTTTTGTGAGTTGAATGTGCAGGTAATATTAATCACAGGTGAACAAACTAAATTGAAGAGACAAAATTAGTTTACCCAGGGTAATAAAGCAACTAGTAACCGTCAGTATTGGGAATAAAGCCCTGGATCTAAGCATCTGTTTTCCATGCTGCACTGCTTCTTCACATTACACTGTCCAAAGAACTAGGACAATACAAAGATGCACAATCCATTGCCTTCTCTGCTCTTAGACCTGATCCCCTTTCAATTCCACATCCCTATCACCACACAGAATCCAAGTAAATGGAAAAGTCCATATATGATCATATGAGAAAGTTGATCAAGAATTGACCTTCCATTAATTTACAGACATGATAATAATGGGTACTCACAAGACCCAAACACAAATATGGTTTCTAAAATCATTTATTTTGTGTAGCAGAGAGGGCTAATTTACATTAATCAAACAACAGCTATAGATAAGCACATGAGCAAGCTTCTACAGCATTATAATGATGAAGATATTTGCAAAAAATCCAAGATTTTGTTTGTAGAAGCTTCCTCCTCTAACACAGATTCCAATTCTTCCTCATTCCTATGTAAAATTTTTTCATTGAGATTTAATATTCATCAACCTTTCAAAAATAACTAAATTATTTTGACCCCACAGGTAGCATAGATATTAGACTACTTATAACATTAATTATTCATGAGATGTTTTATGCATCAAGCATTTGTTCCAAGGGTGCTTGTGGATAGCAGGCAAAATTATCTAAATCAGAAAATAAGAAAGACAGATACAATTGCAATGTTAATGTGTCTCCTTACTTCATTACAAGTATCTTATGTCATAAATGCAAACTTCTTTGAAAAGGTCACCCCTAAAGCCTATTTCTTTTTCAAAGTCTATAAAACTAGATAGATCGCATTTGTTTTGCAAGTCTTCTGAATTTTCAGAATATGAAAAGATACCATCTGGGTTGGCAGTCTGGCCCAGGATGCTAAGCTAAAACCATGATCACAGAATCTTATAACTGGAAGGGAACACAGGTCATCTATTCTAACCTGTACCTGAACAATAAGCCCCTCTTCAACATAACCTACAATTGATCATCTTGCCTTCATGTGAAGTTCTTCACTGAAGAGGAACCCATTGGGTCCTGACAGATTTTGCTCCATTTTAGGATTAAAGACATATTTTCCTTACATCAAGTCAAAATTTGCCTCCTTGAAACCTCTATTTATTGTTCCTAGTTCTGCTTCTGGAGTGACTACATCAATGGTCTCTCTCTTCCATTTAACTACCCTTCAAATATTTAAATGCAGTTATTATGCCCTGCTCCCATCAAATCTGCACGTCTTAAGGCTATACATCCCCAGTTGCTGAAACCCAGCCTAATATAGCACGATGTTCCCTAATATTTGTCCTCTGGATGCTGTTTTCACCTTTTAAATTGTGAAGGCCAGAAGTAGTCATATTACTCCAAAAATCATCAGAAGAGAGCAGAGTGTAGGAGGATATCCCTTCATTAATCCTGCACAATATGCCTTTCTAAATGCGCTTAAGACTGGATCATCCTTTTTAGGTGTCACAACACACTATTGACTTAAATTGAGTTTTTAGGCCACTGAAATTCTTATATCTTTTCCAGATAAGCTGGTGTCTAGCAATGCTTCTTTCATCTTGTAATTTTGACATTGACTTTTTGAACACAAATATAAAACTTTGAATTTATTCTTATTAAATTTCATTTTATTAGATTCAGCCCAGTATTTTAGACTATCAAGATATTATTGAATCATGATTCTGTCATGCAGCTTGTTGGCTATCCCAGGTTTCTGACATCTGGAAATTTGATAAGCAAGTTGTGTGTCAGTATCCAAGCCACTAATAAAAGTGACAAGCTTCAAAGAGTCAGGTACATTTTTGTGGGACATCTTACTCAAGACCTCCTTCCAAGGTGATAGCAAATTTTAGTGAATATTCTTTAGGTCCTATCCAGACATCTCACTCCATCTTTTCTACAAAAGTATGATAAGAGGCTTTATTAAAATGTTTTGCCAAAGTAAACTATAGCTATAGTTTAGCTCAAAATGATGGTAGCTGTAGTCTACCTCTTCCCAACTCATTTTCCATCTTTTCTCAAGTAGTTCAGCACCTGGCTCACCATCTTCCTTTCCTCTCCTTTCCAACTTCTGCATTTATACAAGGGGATTTTACTATTCACATAGATTCTCCTTTGAACTCCCTAACTTCCCATTTAGTCAATTTCCTTAAATCCCATGACCTATTCTTTCACTCCACCTCAGCCACACATAGAAATGGTGACAAATTAAATCTTGGAATTACCCACAAGTATTCCACTTCCATAAGTAGAAATTTTGACTTTCCCACATCTGACTAAAATCTCCTATAATTGCACCCCTTCCTATGATTCACTCCTCTTACACTTGCTCTTCTCCCTCATCGAGACTGTCATTCCCTCCACCCCTCATCATTTTCTTGAGGCATTGCTCCTGCTTTCATATCCCTCTCCTCTCTCTGTAACCTCAACTCAGTCTTTAGTCATTTCAACGCTACACTGTCTTATACTCTTCAATCTCTTACCCTATTGCCTCTCTTCTCTTGCCAAAACTTAGTCCTAGATTTTTCCCACTATCTGCTTCCCCCATTCCTACTCACAATCTGCTGAACAAAGCTGGAAGAAATCCTCCTGTTGTACTGTCAGTCCTTTTATTCCTCCTTAATTGATTCCCTATTCCCCCTAAAGTGCCCACACGTGTCTTCATATGCACATGCACATGCACATACAGATATCTGTCTTTTTCCCTCTCACTTTCATATAAGGAACTTTCCTCTTTGTTTTTTTAAATGGGGTCATTTGAAGTGACTACTCCATTCTGCCTATCTCTTCATCTCAAAATCCTTTGATATTATCTCTCTCCTCCTTTCCCCAGTCTCTGGCTCTTCTCTTTTCTAAGACCAGCCTCTCTACATAATGACATTATACCTTCCCATCTTAAGGTAGCTGGTGGTGCAGGGGAGCCTTAAGCCTGGAGTCAGGAATATCTGAGTTCAAATATACCTTCAGACACTTACTAGCTGTGTAATCATGGGCAAGTCATTTAACCTGCTTGTCTCAGTTTCCATAATTGTAAATGGGGCTAATGATAGCACCTATCCCACATGGCCATTATGAAGCTCAAATGATATAATATTTGTAAAAGTGGTGCCTGGCATAAAGTAGGAGCTATAGAAATGCTTATTCACTTCCTACTCTCCTCCTCTATCTCTCTAACAGATTGCAATCTCAATCATCCCCCCTTCTCTCTCAGATCTTCAACTATTCCCTATCAATTGAGTCCTTCCCTGCTGTATTCAAATATGTCCCAAAGATTCACCTATCCTTGAACTCCTTCACTACACCCTTCCATTCCATCAAGCTATCTTCTTATATATGTCCTCTTTTTACCAGCCAAACTCCTTGAATAAGTTGTCACCACTTGTTGCCTCCACTTCTTCTTCTCTCACTTACCCTTTGCAGTTTGATTTTAAATCTCATCACTCAACAGAAATGACTCCCTCCAAAGCTACCAGTGACCACTTAAATGACAAATCCAATGGCCTTTTCTCAACCCTAATCCTTCTCAGTCTAACTGCTGCATTTGACAGGGTTGATTACCAACTATTCTTGGATATTCTTTCTTTTCTGGGTTTTTGTGATATTTCTCTCTCCTTGTTTACTTCTTATCTGTATAAAAACTCCTCTTCAGTCTGCTTTAGTAGCAGATTATACACATCACATCCTGTACCTATGGGAGTTCCAGAAGTTCTGAGCTCTCCTCTCTTCTTCCTCTATACTCTCCTTATCTGGAAGCCATCACTTCCATGGGTTTAACTATTTTCTCTATGCAGATGATTCCCGGTTCTACATATCATATAGTCCCTGTTTCAGTGCTGTGTCATCAGTTGCATGATGGATATTTCCCACTGTATGTAAACTCATTTCTAAAATTGAACTCAAATTTTCTCCAAACCTTTTGCTTTTCCAAATTTTCATATTTCAATTGAAGGTACCACTATCCTTCCAGTGTCTCAAGTTTGTACTCTCATTATTAACCTCAACTCCTCACTTTTATCCCCCACCCCTCATAGCCAGTTGCCAAATCTTGCCTTTCCTCTGTTCATCATTCATACTGATCCTTCTCCCATCATTTTGCACTAGCACTCACATGCCTGAAATGCTCTCCCTCCTTATTCCTACCTCCCTGAACACCTCTCTTACTTTAAGATTCACCACTACCTTTCACAGGAAGCCTTTCCTGATTTCCCCAATTGATATCTGCTCTCCTTCCCAAACTGCCTCATATTTACTACTTTGTAGATGTTGGTATTTATTCCATTTATATTTATGCTGAATATAAATATTCCTTATTTCTCATTAGACTGTAAGTTCCTTGGAGTATAAGGATTGCTTCATTCTTTGTATTTGTATCATCTTTGCCAGCCAAGTAACATGTCTGGTACATAGTAGACACTTAATGAACACTTGTTGATTGACTGACTGATTGATTTTATATTAGTAGTTTCCTATATCAGTAAAATCACAGTTCTAGACTCAAAAAAAATTCAGGAAAGTAATAGCTCCAGAGTTGGAAACTTCTACTAGCAATTTGTTAAGCAGTACTTCAGAGGAGTTCCTAGCAAGAGAGAGAATGAATTAGATTCTCCTTTCTAGCAAGTATGGAGTATAGGGTGTATTTTGAAGTAACTTAGCCTGAGTGTGTAACATTTGTATATCTGCCATGGTCAATTGATTGGTATTATTGCTCATAGCACAGCTTAGTCTCCCTGCCATAGGATAATGTAAGGGGCTCAAGGAATACTTCAATTATCATATCAGTGGGGAAAATTATGCATTAGAGGAAGGTGATAAAGAATATCAGTGTGCAAAGAAGGAAAAAAGATCTGAAGAAGTAGAGAGGAATTCTGATCTGTGTCAGAAAAGTGGAGGGTGAAGAAAGTAAAAGAAAAGAAAGAGTCCCTAGAACACATCAGAGCTAAGAGTTATACCAAAGAGTAGATAATTGAATGAAAACAACTAACTTTGCAACAAGTAATGATTATGTGGATTCATGGAAACAATCTGGTAAAAGATTATTCAATTAAAGTCAGAGGAAGAAGATATGAATAATGGTGGGTGTTTCTTCCCTGTTGAGCTGGGCTAATAGTTCTACTTGGTGACCTGTTAACTGTCTTCTCTCACTTTTGGTGGTAACCTCACATCTTTTGCTTAGCCAAAAAAAAGTCCCACCAGTGGTACATCAGTTAATGTTTTTTTTTGTTTTTTGTTTTTGTTTTTTTTCAGACTAAAGACAAGGTTTATTAGAACATCCATCATATTGGACAGACTCTTAAGGAGTCTGAACATTAGTAAGCTATTGGCTAGATTTTAAGAATCTGAGCATGTGGCTAGATTACAAAAATCTGAGCAGTAGCTGGATTTTAAGAATCTAAGCATCTTAATGGAGACAAGATGGACCTTATATGCAGAAAGACTATGGGGGGGGGATCTAGGAGTGGCCAAGTAGTCTATGAGGTAATAGAACTCCAGGGACCTGGACCACTTGGCCAAGGAAGAATGGAGCCTAGATAGGATTAAGGGTGGGAAGTGACCTGGGGCCATAGAGAGATAGAGCTAAACTAGGTTAAAGGTAACAGAGAATTGGGAGATTGAGTGTAGCCACAATGAAAGGCCAGTTGATGGGGTTTCTCAGATGATCTCCAATTTGGCCATGTGGGAAAGTCCAAGGTTTTTACTTTTTGGGGTTTAGATCCCATCCTCATCATTCCCCACTCAAACAAATGGGTCTCAAATTCTTTTGGGGTAAGGGGCAAAAGTCTTGGCTTCTGAAATTACTTCCTGCTGGCAAGGGGTGTAGAGCTGTCCCTGCCTGGAGGGGTTCCCAAAGAGGAGGTTGATTGGAACCAAGCACAGGCTGTCTCCAGGGAACAATGGGGGGACATTGGCTGGTACCTGCTGTTTGCTACCAATTGTAGGTGAATGGCCTGTAGTCTGGAAGACACAAATCTGACAGAAAAGACTGCAGGGCCCAGATATAAAGCAGGGACTAGATTTAGGGCCCAAATATGAGAGGATAAAGCATCCTTAGCTCTGTTTGGATTCAGATAATTCAGTTTTCCAACCATGCAATATCAAATCCACCTCATAGCCAGATTCAGGAATAGCCAGATGGGTAACATTCCTTTTCAAAGGAACATAATGGGGAAACTGAGTCAGGAGGATCCCATCTTAGAGTGAGGCTAAAATTGTCCTCTCAGCTTTTCCCAATGCTGACTTCCCACCAGTATCACATTCTCTGAGTAGCTTGTGGCATTTCTCTCAGATGGTGGATTGATTATCGATGGATTATGATGATCCATCAGACAACTCAAAATAAAATCCTATGAGTTTTTACCTCAAACAGCAAGTTTCACTAATCACAGCTTAAGAAAAACTTTTCCAGGATTTACATCTCAAACTTAAATTTATCCTGGTATAAAAAGCCAATCATTAGAGATTTCTATATACATGCAAATTATCAGCAAGCCATAACCCAAACAAGCTTTTTGGCTAGTTTACACATTAAAACAATAATCAACAATAGCTGAATTATTTTAGTAGTAACCAAATTATGAAAAGTTGCTTGACATAACTGATACAAAAAGTTCACCAATTTGAAACTTGAAACAAACCCATTACCAATCAGGTTGTTAAATTCATTTCCAAATTACTTTACATAGAGAATCAACATCTTATCATTAACAGTTAAAAACTTTTTTTTTCATTTCACTTCAGTTTATTTCCCTTTGTTTAGTTACCAGACAAGTAAAAAGAGCTGACTGGGGACGGCACCAGCCCTGGGGCCTAGGGGATGGGGCAGGGGCCAGAGAAGGGAAGGAACCGCTCACATCACATCCACAAAGAACTCACTGGGGTTTCTCACGGCCATGTGGAAGGACTGTCTGCTGGGGTCAGTTCTGGGGACCCCAAGGCCAGGTCTCAGCCTGGGGGCGCTCCTGGGGGGCCCTTGGCAGCGGTCGGAAGGGGCATCATCATCATGGGCAAGCCGTACAGCGGGGGCACCCCCGGGGCCCGTAGGACTGGTGTGTGTGGTGGCTGCGGAGGCTGTGGTCCAGTGAGTGGTGGATACGGACACTAGGCTCGCTGGGGGCTCGCTGCCGCCTCAGGCTGCTTCGGATTGTGTGGGGTCTTCCGCTGTCCCCTGACTTGGAGTCCCTGGCCTGGGTCCTTTTCCTTCCGCGGGTCGCTGCCTCTGCCGTTGGAACCACTGCTCCGGCTACCTTCACTGTGCTGACTGCCCGCACTGCCCCCACCGCCGTAGCTATACCCTGGCTCAAGGAAGCCGGGGTGGGGGTTATAGGGATGTGGGAGGGGTGGGTACTGGTAAGGGAAGGCCGTGGGCCACGGGGCGGCCCCGGGGTGTGGGAGAGGAGCCAGCATGTCTTGGTCCGAGGCCCCACTGGAGCCGTCCTGGTCGTGCAGGGACAAGTTAGCCATGTTGCCTCAGAGGTCACCGAAGATACAACAGCACTGCTCTGAGAAAGTGATTTTGTTGACTGTGTGACAGATGAAGCCGGCTTTCAGCAGGTTGCTGGCATATTTCCGGGCCTCGCTCGGGTCCGTGAAGCCCTACACGTTGTGGTGTCCACTACATCTGAACCGATGAAGGCGTTGGGGATTGTGATCTTGAGCCACATACGGTCTCGGACCTCCAGACCAGACTCAGGGGAAACCATAGCTTTAACTGTGGTGGCCATGTCTCTGTGGATGTACAGGTGAAAGTCACCGAGGCGCTCAGGGTTGGGATGGAGCTGGTGATGCAGGAACTGGTAGATGTGATGGTGCTGAGGGAGAGGCTCATGCCATAGGCTGAGAAGGTGCCTGTCATCGCTGCTGTGTAGGACACTCAGGCTGCAGGGTCAATGGGGCGGATTGGCTCACTCCTGGGCAGGGTGAAGCAGCCTTGGGGGCTGGGGTCCCAGCACTTGGTCACTGTCAGGGTGATAGGCCCTGGTTTGTGCACAATTTCTCAAAGTACTGGGACAGCGTCATCATTACTCATGTTCTCAAAATTGATGTTGTTTACCCGTAGGAGCCTGTCCCTTGGCTCAATCCGTCCAGCAGCAGCCACGGCTCCATCCTTTATGATGGAGCCAATGTAGATGCCCCCATCAACCCGTTCGTTGCTCTGACTCACAGTGGAGACACCCAGGAAGTAGTACTTCTCCATGTTGAGCGGATGATAATGTTGAGGGACATGATGGAATTTATGCTGCTGAAGATGAGGACCGCTCAATCCAGGCCACCTTCTATTTCTGTCAAGGCTGCTTGTGTCTCCTCATGAGGCCAGACGCACTGCTCTGTTCTGTGGAGCTGCTGAACCTTTGGCTGTGCCGTTCATCCAGGCCACATATTCTGGCCCATCCCTCTGTTGGCAGCCACTCAGGCTGCATAGACACCAGGGAATCAGTCTCAGTGTCATTGTCCAGGTTCTCCTGGCTCCCCCCACCAGTGTGAGAGTGGAAGGAGGGAGGCCTGGAGTCCCCAATGCCACCCATGCATTCCATGGTGGGGGGGTGGCAGCTCAGAAGGATTGTCAGGGCAGAAGGAGCCAGGCTCAGGGTGTGAGCCCTCTGCTGACACCAGCCAGGATACCATCTGGCTGTTGAAACAGGGGAGCCACACGTTGTCATCAGAGATCTCTTCTTTCACAACCCCTAGTGAAGTTCAGGGGCCAGCTTCTTTACCTTGAGCCGGATGTGCTGAACTTGGATGATGCTTCCAGGCAAAGGTTGCCCCAAGATCCAAGGCCATTGCCAGTGGGGCCCATGCTGTAGCTGCTGCCCCTCACCCCTCCTTCCTTTCCCAGGTGGGGGAGGGCAAAATCATAGGTGAGGAGGAAAGAGTGAAACTCTCTTCTCCTATGAGAGAGATTAACAGATACCCTCTTGATTCAAGGGAAGGGAGCGGGAGAAAGGAGTGACCAGGATTGTAAGGAGGAGTTTCAAAACTCCTTAATGATCAATCACAAAACCTCCAGAATCTGCCAAGATATTTTTAACTGTTCTAACTTTTCCCTGTAACCTCCATGAAGGAGGATTCAGGGGTGTAGAGGGAAGGGAGTAAGTAAGCTTCAGGGAACCAAACAGCAACTGTAGTTTTTCCCAGTTCCCTAGCACTGAGAGAATTGACATAATTGGAAATACGCTTCTGGATAGGGCATCCATCCTTGTCCTCTTTGCTGTGGAAGGTGTACCCAGGCCCATGGCCTTGAACTGAACCAGTAGACTGAGAACCTGAGAGCATCAGGCTGAGTGGGAGACAGCCTCATAATTGCCTGAAAATCACCTCCAAGCCTTGGTGCTTGAAGAGCTACCCCAACTGCAGAGCAAGAAAGGAGGGGGAGGAGAGGCTTACATAACTTCCAGTCTTGGCTAGAGAAGAACTTGGGGTTAGGCAGTTTATATGGGCCACCAAAATGTTGACATTTAGAGGTTTAGGGGTGCTGGGGCCCCAAAAATCACAACATGCAGGTCCTGCCCAAAAGAATTCCACCCTGAGCCTTCTTTCAGCCAAAGACAAGGTTTATTAGAACATCCGTCATATTAGACAGACTCTTAAGGAGGTTAAACATTAGTAAGCTATTGGCTAGATTATATGAATCTGAGCAATGACTAGATTTTAAGAATCTAAGCCTCAGTTAATGTTTAGCAGCTGACTTGCAGAGGGAAGGAAAAAGAAGTATGTCTAATACTTTTAAGTTTAATATGAATTATTAACATTTTTCCATCTCTTTCTTAAATCTAGATAATCAACAAATCAATCAAACAAGCTCTGCTTTGTAATGTTTGCCAATTTCCAAGGTGTAGATCCCCATACTGAAATTTTTTAAATTGGCTTTTTCAGGCTGGTTCAAGCTGGCTCCAGCACAGCCATGGACCCTTCTGCCCTTCCTCCCTTGTCACATTCTTCTATCTCAAACCTCCTGCCATAGTTGAGTGGGAATAATTCACACCAAAGTCATTCTGTATTGATGTTATTGTTTTAAAGGAAATATTTTTTCTCACTAAAATCTAGAGAGCTGAAATTCATTCTTGTGGTTCTAGTGCCATTCCTCTAAGAGGGAAACCAAACTCTATTTTGAGCATTGATCAATTATTTGACCTGGACAGAAACACAAATATCATACATACTTTTCAGGTCACTTAAAAATTCTTCCTTGTGTCCATACTTGCTGGTTGTGAGATCTTTAGTCTTTTGCCATATTTGCTTGTAGTTCACCTCCAGAACTACTGTGGCAAATTGCTTGTAGGCGTCTGTAGCTCTGGAGTGGTCTTTTCACTTCATTAACACTTTCCAACCGCATTCATGCATTGTCAACCCTACCCAATTTTGTTTTCTTTCTCTCATTAACCTTGGTCTTACTAACTTTTTTCTCTTCCAATCCTTCTCTCTCTACTTCAACTTGAATCCTTCTATTCATGCTTCTATTTCTCCTTCTCTATCTCCTTCTCCTGTAGCTCCGCCCAAGTTCTCCTACCCCTCTTTAAATCCTAGGACTCATGAACTCGAGGATCTTTTCTTTTCTATTCTACTGGTTTTATCCTTCATCTATATCAAGATTTTTTCTCTATGAAATAAGAATTATGATTTATGTCTTAAGGATCTCCCAACCACCACTATCAGTAAATGCTATGTGCCTTTAGATAGGAGATTAACAGCAGACACATTTGACTCTACAAACACATTAGTGCAATTTGAAATAAAGAATCTAAGAAAAACTGTTTAAAATCCAAGTAGGCAATGACATCAATAAAGGATCTACTCTTGTTGAATACTTTACCAAATTAATCACATTTGACAAAGCATACATACAGGTCCTAGTTACATGCTATATGTAGGTGGGAGAAAAAGGCTGACCCCATGAGATTCAAATGTTTCCTATAATTGTTTAAAGATGCTCCAGTTGGCTTCCAGGAATGAATGGCATATTTATTAAGCATTTACTGTGTGCAAAGTAGTGTGCTAAGTGCTGGGAATACCAAGAGAAGAGTAAAACAGTCCCTGCTGTCCAGGAGCTCACATTCTAATGGAAGATACAACTCAGTACAAACTAAAAGTTTTAGCTACAAGCCTGATGGAGAGCTCCCATGATCCTTAGGGAGCAGCATCAAAGCAGATAATAATACTTCTTTAATGTCCTTTTCACAAATAAAACCATATCATTCTCTGATGTCAAGCAATTTGAAAGTGCCAAGGATTTTTGGTGGCGAAAAACCTTTTTTTTCTGGGTTTTTAATTGATGAGGACCATTGGTGGCTATAATAGCTGTAGCACAATTAGATTAACAGTCTGTATCTCCACAGGGGTTATTACTTCTCAAGAATATAGCTGTACATAGTCTGGAAACAAAGTCTACTGTGTTCAACCTCCTGGCTATCTCCATCAGGGTCTTATTTCAGATATTTGTTTCAGGAGTAGGTGGTTGTATTACTAAGTAAAGACCAAAAAAAAAGTGCCTGGTAGAAAAAAAAGAAGGGTGTAGGAAGTTATTTATCTTCCCTAGCTAGTTTTGAACTCTGTTTACTTTCTCACCTTAGGTCAAATAGATATAGCATTAAAAGGATCTGCCAGAAATCAAATCAAATCAATAAATATTTATTTACCAAAGGCTTCCTATGTAATTACCATATCACCCAGGAACCTCTAGCTTCTTAGAACTCCTATTAAGAACTCTAAATTCTTAAAAGCAATTTCTTTCAAACACCATTTTTTTCTAACTAAAATATTAACATAATCTTAAGCAGCTTTGTAGTATTTTATACTAAGGGGGTAAGCTTTATTAAAGGACATAGTAATGTTGTTCTTTTAGAGAGTTGGGCTATTTCCAATTTTCTGGGTTCAATATTTTGTAGACACCTGGTGCTTTAAGGTCTATAATTTTTTTTCAAATATTTGGTGCTTCTTTGGTTTTTTGCTTGTGTCCCTTAGTACTCAAAAACTAAGAAAAAGAATGGAAAATTTCCTACCTCAAAGGAAGAGGAAGTTGGCAAGTTTATTCTAGCCCTGTTTCCTAACAAGGTACAAAAGCTGGAAACTAGAGGGAACAACTGTAGGTACCTCTAGCCTCTTAAGAAGCTAACCAAGAATGCTGCCATAATATGTCACATTGGTGAAATAATAAGACCAGTGAATTTAAGAGGGATGAGATTGCCAAAAGAAGCATAACCGTGACTGAGAGATAAAAATTTCTTGAGTTTATTAAATGAAAAAAGCATTGGATTTGGATGAATTCCTGAGTTAAAATCTTGACCCAGATATTTACTAGCTATGTGACAAGGGGCAAATCAGTTAATTTCTCACAGCCTCAGTTTCTTCATATTTAAAATGGGGATAATAATACTTGTAGTATCTTCTTCATTGCATTGTTGTGAGGCTCAAATGAAATAGTGTGTATAAAGTTCTTTGCAAACCTTAAAAAGGAACTGTAGAGATGTCAGTTTCCTCCACCACAACTACCACTACTCCCAGCGGAAAGTAAAGTACTTGGGATTAGCAATGATTTTTTTTATGTGGACTTTGTGTCACCAAGGGCCTACATGATGTTTTGTACATATTAGGAGTTTAATAAATTGGATTTGAATTAAACTGAACCCTAATCCTCTAGGTTTCAATTTTTTCATCTGTAAAATGAAAATATTTGAAGAAGTGTTACCTAAGACTCCTCCAACTCTGATTATGTGATCTTGTGATCTGCAGGGATGTTATGTTCTTTTGCCATATTGCTAATAATTAGGAAACCTCTAATACTCTTCAACCATATTGCTCATAATTTGGAAATTTTCTCTTGGGCTCAGGAAGCCTCTGAAATGAAAATGAAGATTAACATGAGGATGTGTGAGTGGATCAATGTGTAATTATGCTCTTGGTATATAGGCCTCTTGGGGAAGATTTCATTTAAGGTCTCCCAAGATACTACACTTTACTTCCCATGGATGGATGACTGCTGATCAGTAACATTAGCAAAAGGAAAGCACAAGAGAGTATGGAGAAGAAACTACTACATACACAGCAGTTCTAAAGAATTCCACCCTTCCACCCATGTGTCAGAAGCCCAGGGGCAAAAGGATAGAACAGATTGTTTCTTTCTCCTTTGCTGATAATGAGACCAACTGAGCATAGGCTATTAGAGATGGTTAATTTGTTCCTAAGACATCAGTGTGATTTTCTGTGCACATTTAGGACAGATATCACATTGGCTAAGATCTTCTAAACCACCCTGACTCACTCTCTGCTGGTGTCACCATCCTGGGTAATTCTGGGTAATTTTTCTCAAATAAATCCTCCATAGGACGTATACCAAATGTGATGAGGCCTTTCCTCTAGTTTACTTGATATTATATAGGTATCAATGGAGCTGTATGGCAGTCACTCCATCTTATCACCGGATCTTCTTTTATAGCCATGTACCTTTGCTTGATACCATTTTTTTCTTATCATCTTGGCCTTATTTTATAAAAGTACATTAGAAATTATACAGGATGTCCCAAAAATCTTAGGGCAACTTACAGCTTTAATAGCTTATTTATTTATTTCATAGTAGCTTGTCTTAATAGCTTACATATTTAAGCTATCAAAATTTTAAACTGCATTAAGATTTTTGGGGTACCCTGTATACAGACAATTCAACCTTAAGTACCATCAGGGAAGTGACCATCTCCTATCAAGCACAGAAACACAGAATCTGATCATAGGAAAGAGTCTCAGAGGCCATCTAATCAAACACATTTCTAACTAAAATCTCTTTAATACGTGGGCATTCAGTGGTGATCTAGTCTTCATTGGAAAATGTCAAGTAAGAGAGAAACTATTACCTCCTCAGATTTCCTATTCCACTTCTGGATCACTCAAATTGTAGGAAACTTTTCCTTACATGGAACTTAACTCTACTGGCCTGAAGCATCTACCCATTGTACCTAGGTTTGCTTTCTAGAGCTTAGCAGAAAAAGATTGGCTCTTTTTTCTACATAACATCTCTTCAAATACTTGAAGATAACTATCCTATCCCCCTCAGTCTCTCCAGTACTTCCACCTCACTGGTTACCCTCTTTTGCATGCTCTCCAACTTTCCTGTCTTTCCTAAAATGTGTTGTTCAGAATTTAACACGGTAGTATAGATGTGAGCTGAGCAAGACAGATCATAATAAGGCCATTACCTTCTCCTCTTAAAGTCATTTTTAGTGCCCTATGTTCAATTAGATTAAATTCAAAAGGCATTCATTGAGTATCTGATGTTCATCAGTAATTGTGATAGCTGCTGAGGATACAAAAGCAAAAACAAAGTCGTTCCTAGGTGAACTAAAACCAAAAAAAGGCTCCTTGAGGAACTTTTAGTCTACCATATTTGCCTAATGACCCTATTGTCAATTCAAGATATCCCAGTTGAGATATCAAATATTGAACAAAAATTCTGAATAAACATTAACCTGTTCATAGTACCTACAGAGATAGCCTGTTTTAATTCTTAAAAACTTGCTCAGGAAAGTTAAAATTTTAGAGTTAAGTAATACAACCCATGGACAAACTTGATGTTGTCTTCTTTGTTCTTTGCTTTTGTAGGTTGCACATGATCTGGAGCTACTCTCCCTACTCATACCATCAGGCCAGATCACTAGAGTGCAGCTATAATAGCCTCTCAAGCTCTGGGGTTAAACCTAAGGAATGAGAGGGAGCAAGAATTTGTCTTCCTAATGCCATAGTTTATAAGCCCCTATCCATCTGCTTCCTGCCATGATAATCATTTGACCTCAATTAGTCAGCCAGACAATTAGCTATATATTATTCATGGTGGTATAGTAAGAACAGTAGGAGTAAAACATCTCCTCAAATTTTGTGACTCATTATCTGACCAGTACATCCAAAGTCCAAAGGAAAGTAGGCTCAAGCTTAGAACATGTGGAACAAGGCAGGTAATAGCTTCCAGGAGACTTTTTGTTGGAGTCATCAAGAAGCTCCCCTTAGGTATGGTGTAGTTTTTCTTTAGGGTATTTTGTGAAGCTTTGATTCTATGGGCAGTTTGCATTGGTCCCAGCTACATATATTCCTGTCAGCTGTTCTAAAGATGCTACTAGGACATCGATAGGAAGATGTGAAGTCCAAGATTCCTTGGGACAGATCCTTCAAATCTCACAAGGTCCTCATATGACCAAGGAAGACCCAGGCCAAAGCTGAAGTAAATGTCCTCTCCTTCCTTTCCTACCCCCAAGTTATTCCTTTTCAGGGTCAGCTCTCTAATCTCTCCTCTGCCAGACAGATGAAATTCCAATTCTGGTCCCAGAAAATATGACTAAGTCCCTTAGCCAATATAAATAGACTTCTTGTAGCATTTAGGAAGATGTCCTGACTTTGTTCACTTCTAACGAACAATTAAGATGTGTTAATATCATCTGATTATATCTGGGCTTAACATCTTGATACCTTAAATGATTTGACTGATTTACTCAATCTTCACTCTCATACTTGTTATTTGCTAACCTCTTTGGCATTGTACAGATAAAAATTGTCATAGGTCTTGACCCAGAGCCATGATAGTAAGCTTTCAATCTCTATGCATTATAATAAATTTGCAAAGTTATCCATAGGGTAAGCTAGGATCACCTTACCCCAACCCTTCAATCAATGTTAATACTCAAAGATTCCAAATTTCAGATTTGAGAATGGAGATGATAAGTAACACCATGTCATCCTACCAGTCATTGCCTTAGAATCTCATGGATGTGAGATATTGGTGAAGTGATACCAACTATCCAAAGTTAAGTCTCTTTTATATATAAAGGGTAACCTTGGAAGCCTTTTTAGTGCCCTATCTATGACCTGGACACACAGGGAATATTTCCAGGGGCTGGGACACTGAATGATAAGGAACTTTTAAGCCTACAGTCTGGATAAAAACATCTTTCATACAAGGAAGTACTTAAAGATCCATCAGTTGATTCTGTAGACTTTTGATGGCCTAGTCATTTTGGGCTCCAAATATTCTCCAATACATGTTGCTAGAATGTGTAAGTTTTGTGTGTGAACCATCCTTATGTGCAAACCAAGCTGAAAGCTCTTTTCAAAATTATCAATCTCTTAAATACTATAGTCTAGGCTAAATCTTACTTTAGCTGCCAGATGTGAATAACAGGCCATTTCTGCCTGTTTGGAGGAGATTATCTTCTCTTCTCCCACCACTTTCAGGAAATGCCAGGAAGAGAGACAGAGACAGACAGAGGCACATAGAGACACTTGCCATACCACTTTCAGGGGAGAGGGAAGAAAACAGAGAGCAAGAAGCTTGAGTCATTCCACCTAGTGGGCAGCTGTTCCTGTCTGAGTGATAATAGTCTCTGATGCAGCTTTGCAATAGCCTCCTCCCACTCCTATAGTTCTACTGGGGAGCTGGGGGGCAGGGGTGACAAGCTACCACCCAGAGTTTACTGAGTCACCTCAGAGCTCCAGGTTTTTCAGCACTGAGACAGTGCATGTGGCCCACTGATAAAGACGTGGACAAATGCATCACCGGAAAGGGCCACAGGTCCAGGGAGGCTCCATGGCATACGCTCTAGCAAGAACTTCTTGGGTCCTCTGATTATACTAATTATACATAAAATAACTCAAATAGCCCATTGCACCCATTGTCCTCGTTGCCTCCAGGTGCAAATATAAAATGCTCCGTTTAGCATTAAAAGCCCTTCATAACCTAACCCCCTGCTACTTTTCCAATCTTCTTATATCTTACTCCTCAGTGAGTACTCTTCAATCCAGTGATATTGACTTCCTGGATGGTCCACGAACAAGACACTCCATCTCTCAGCTCCAGGAATTTCTCTGGGTGTGCCCCATGCCTGGAATGCTCTACCTCCTTCACTCTGATTGCTGGATTCCCCGTCTTCCTTTAAGTCCCAGCTAAAACTCCATCTCCCTCAGGAAACCTTCCCCAACCCCTCTTAATTCCAGTGCCCTCCTGCTGTTAGTTATTTCCTATTTATGCTGTGTATTGCTTGCTTTGTATAGATTTGTTTGCATGTTGTCTCTTCCATTAAACTCCTTGAGGACAGGGACTATCTTTTACCTCTTTTTGTTATTCCCAGTGTTTAGTAAAGTGCCTAGCACACAGTAGGTGCTTAAGAAATATTTAATGAATGAATGAATGACTAGGTAGAGGCTCTTTGTGAAAATGTAATTTCACATTTTCCTTCCCCTCAAACCTGAATTATCCAAGCACCTGGACCTCACAAGGTCCAGATCCATTTCTTACCAAGGCCCAGCTAGGTTTTGTTTGTTTTTGTTGCTATATTTTTTAGCTGTGGGATTGCCATTGAAGTGTTGCTCTTCTCCTCTGAGAAGTGTTGCTGTTACAGTAGTTACCTCCCAAAGGGCAGCCAGCACCTGACTTGGGGCAACCCTCAAGGTTACTGCAAAAGCTTGAAACATCTATTTCTCAGGATCACGTGCCCATGCAAGGAAACACAAAGACAGCCAATTGTTCAAGATCGACTAGACAAGCACATATTCTGTTTCCCATGAACTTGGGATCTAATTCACCATGGTGGGGATGGGGAAGGGGAAAAGACAAATTCCTTTTCCTTTTTGCTGGATGTCCAAAGCAAAAACAGCTCTGGCAAAGAGTTCCAACAAAAAGGACCCCCAAAATAGGCAGAGGTGGTTCTCCCTGACTGTTTACACATTATAAAGAGGAAAATTCCTTCCAGAAAAAAATCTGCTCTTTGTAACACTTAGGGACCAATTATGGGGTCATTGGATCATAGATGTAAATCTGGAAGGGACTTTGGAAGTCATCTTATGCAATCCACCTCATTTCCAGATGAGGAATTTAAAGTTTAGAGAAATTGAATGATTTGCCAACTGTTCACACATAAGTGCTAGTGGTAAGGTTCAGATGCAGGTCTTTCTGACTCAAATCTCGCACTCTATACCATATACCACAATCTTTGACATAACCACCCCAATCATGGGGACCACTCGGGAAATTCTGGGAAATTCCAGAAAAGTGCATGTTCTTCAACCAGAGGCCAAGGAAGTAATTTGAGTAGTGTGGAAAATACCCTAACCTAATAAATCAAAAGTTCTCCCCATCACCCCATTACATATGTATATATATATATATATATATATATTAAATAAAATTATATATTTATATTATATATATATATAGGGATTGCTTTGTTTTTGTCTTTATTTCTCCAGGGCCTACCACAATGCCTTGCACATAGTTGGTACTCCATAAATACTTATTGAATTGAATTCAGTTGAATTGGGTTGTGGAAGTTTGGGGCAGGTTGTGTGCTATAATGCTTGCTCAGTCATTTTCAATTATGTCTAACTCTTTGTCAAATTATTTGGGGTTTTCTTGGCAAAGGTACTGTTCCTTTTCCAACTTATTTTACAGGTGAGGAAACTAAGACAAACAGGATTAAGTGACTTGCCCAGGGTCACAGAGTCAGTAAGTATGTGAGGCCAAAACTGAACTCAGGAAGGTGAATCTTCCTGACTCCAGGCCCATTACCCTATTCACTACACAACCTAGCTGCTTATGGTATAGAATAAATAGAAGCAAAATGAGAAGATTTGGGTTCCAGCCCACTGTCTGTCTCTGGGTGAGGCAAGCTCTGACCCTGGACAAGCTACATCTATGGAATGTGTAGTTTCTTAATCAGTAAAATAAGTTGATGAAACAAGTCTTCTTCTAAGCAAAATTATTTTATTTTTCTATAATTCTGTTCACCTGAAATAATTAGAAAACACTACCATACAAGGTATCATTAGGACCTGGATTGCTTCTGAGATCAATCGATCCATCATTATAAATTTATTGAATGTTTCCTTTTTACTCAGTACTGTCTTTTGTTAACAGACAAAAAAATTAACATATGAAATTGAAATTCAGCACTATAATACATGACACAACAAAGGGCAAAAGAAGAATGATAAGGGCACAGACTAGTGGTTGGATCTAATCCCATGATTTTACTACAGTCCTACTAGGATCTTCCTTTACTTCCCTCTCCATTCTCCCTGTGATCATTTAATAAAATGGTAATAACCTAGCAGCAAGGAGGCATAGTAGATAGAGTAGACCTGGAGGCTGGAAGACCCGAATTCAAATTCAGTTTCAGATACTTACTAGCTGTGTTACCCTGAGCGAGTCACTTAGCCTATTTGCTTCCTCATTTGTAAAATGGGAATAATAATAGCACCTACTTCCTAGGGTGCTTGTGAAGACCACATGGGATTATAAGTATAAAGTACTCAGCACAGTGCTATATAAATGTTAGTAAAAGTTATTATTATTATATTTGTCTTCAGGTGCTGTACTCCAGGCTCTCTGAGCTTTCTCTATCATACCATACCTCTTCAACCTTGAAGTTCACCTCATCCCTGGATTTCTCACACTGGATGTAATCTCCAGACCCATGGCTCATTCCTCTGATTGAATGATCTCTCCTAGGAATTTCCCACCCCTTCCCTTTAAGAATGATGGGAAGGGGTATCCATATGATAATTCTTCTCCAGGTGATCATTTTTCTACCACATCTCTACACTCATACTCTACCCCAACAACCTCTGCTTTCTTTGCTCTTGAGGTCAGGGCCTACCTTTATGCTTTTTTTTTGTGTTCCCAGAGCTTAGCATAGTTCCTGGCACATACTAATTACTTAATGCATGTTTCTTGACTTGACATGTATGTATGAGTGTGTATTCATGCATATATGCATGAAGGAATAGATGAAAAAGTATTAAGCATTTGTTATATATCAAACATTGTCTGGGCTAGGGATAAGAATATTTTTAAGACAATACCTACTCTCAAGTAGTTTACATTCTGTTAATAAGAAAAATAAATTTAAAAAAAAAGTGGTGACTAAGGTGGTATCTTTTGGTTTGGAAGTTTATAGGGATGATAAATGAATCCATAAAAAAGGAGATTGACTGTTGTTGTTGTTCATTCTTCATTCTCTAAGAGGACTAATGACATTAGGATGGTGATGTCTTGACTTGGAAGTGAATTGGATTTGAGTGAGGCAGAGCTGTACAAAGCCTTCAGCCTCACTCTTTCCTCCAGAGTCACAGGAGTCCAAGAGCAAGACACAGGTCAGAATGAACAGTAATGGCCCCAGATGCAGTTTGGAGACCTTGGCCTTTTTAAGCAAAGGTCTAGTTTGTCTGAGGTGACATCCATTCAGTAATTAAAGGCTAGGTAAGAATTGAGGCAAAAGATGGCCTAGTTTGCCTTCACAAAAGAATCAATCTGGGAGGGGAAGGCCCTCAGAGTTTCTGCCCAGAATGAAACAATCGCTATCTACATTCACTTTGAGCCATCAAAACCCAGACAATTTCTCATTAGAAATTCAATTACATTAGAATGTAAGCCCCTTAAAAGTAGGAACTGCTTTTGGTCTTTTGTATTCTTAGTGCTTAGGATGGTTTCTTGCACACTGCAATCTTAATAATTGTGTGCTGATTTGAACTGAATGGGGTTGGAAAATGGGGGAGGAGGGAGTACAAAAGGGTAAAAGAGAGAGGCCAAGAAGAAATGATCAGTGATATTTGAGAGAGTAAGAACACTTTGTAAATTTTGCCCTCACATTGTATTGGAACAAAAGACATTGAAAGAGAAAGGACCAAAGAGATTCATCCTCATCTTGCCTGTTAAATTATGGGTACATCCCTATTGTGGAACACGGGAGTTCATGAGAGGTATCAGGACACTGAAGAAAAGAGGGGCCTGTTACTACCTTTATTGCATTCTCTTCATGTAGCAAAGACAAAAATTTTATATTCCATTAAGAGAGGCCTCATATTTTAGATTGTAATTGACTCTGGAGATTTATATAGATCTTTGAGATTGCTGGGTTTTTTTATTCAAAGACCCCTTTTGGTTTTTTATTTTTGCTTTTGAAATAAGCTTTTTGTGTGTAATGTGTGAATTGTATGGTTACAAGTTGTGAGTCTGTGAGTATTACAATAGAGGACCAGAAAGATTTTCCTAAGCTCCCAGGTGGAAGTGTACCAGCCAAGAAAAGTGAGAAAATTCCCCAGTGTGCCTGGTTCCTTTGTGTAATGAGAGCCCCTGACAAAAGGTGCTTAATAAATGCGTATTTGATTGGATTAGAGCTGTATTCTGTCTTCCTGCATACATTCCAGGCAACTAATACATAGAATATAACTCAGGTTTTATCATTTTTTATTTTAATTTTTATTTTTGACTTTTTATATTTCTTTCACTTCCAATTATTTCCATCCCCCAACTCCTTTTTCCTTTGTTATAAAAGTAAATAGTAAAAAAGAAAATAATCCTCCCAAACCAACATACTAACCAGCTAAGACAAGGTAAGCAACATTTCACATTCAGAATTCCCCTTTTCTGCAATGAAGAGAGAGCACAGGTTTCTTTAAAGAGACTTTCATCTCATCCTAATTAGAAAGATGAAAGTCATAGCTCATCTTCTATGGTTGTAACTCTTTCCTCCCTTAGCATAGAGGGGCCGTCATAGTCCTCCCCAAAACTCACAGTAGTCATAGATGAAGTCCCAGTAGTTGATTGGAGTTGAGGATTTCTTTGAGGATTCAGTGGCCCTTCATTACATCCACCTCCTCCCCAAGGAGTCTCAGTTCCCTCCTCTCACTCCAATACTCATAAATAGAGATGCTTCGTATTTTTCAGCTCTCAATTCTAGTTCAGCAGCATTCTGAATGGCAATTTCAGACAGTCATGGCTCACTTAGGTCTTAGTATAGCCCAGGAATCTTTTCTCTCTCATCAGTAGTGTGTTCACATTGTCCTGTCAGTTACTAATCCATGAGCTAACTAGGAAGCCCTTCCTTCCCTCATCACTCTCTCTTTCCAAAAAGATCCTATAGCTAGAATTTTTATGCTCATCCACCAAAGGGCTTTTCTTTCATCTTGTGCATGGGAGTATCCAAAGGGCTGAATCCTAGATTCTTTTATCATGAATCCTTTGAGCATGCCTGCTGTAGTTTTTGTGTGTTATTTTCAGTTAATCATAACTTGTTCTCAGTAAGGGCCTAAAGCTATGATTGCCAACCGGTAACTCTGGGCAAATCTAGCAAATATGATTAAATTTTCCATTCCAGATCCCTTGATGTTCAACTCTCTCAAGTTTCTCATTCATTCATTCATTTGTTCATTTATTCATTACCATCTATGTAATCATAAAAGTTATTCATCAGTAGGGCTGAAGACTGCCAGAGAACTGAATTTATCTTTGTTTGCAATGAGGAATGGTCCCTGGGGAAGTAGGTATTAATTTTGTAATGCCAAAGTAAATAATTCTTTAATATTTAGAAGAAGAGAGGCATCATGGCTTAGTGGATAAAGAGATGACCTTAAAGGCAGAAGACTTAGGTTCAAGTCTTATTTCTGACACAAACTGGCTGGTTGAACACGGGCAAGACATTTAATCTCTCACTTCCCACAACAACTCTCTAAGAGTAAAAGTTTCAAAGTAGGTCTTGTCTTCACTGGTCTAAGGAGTTTCCATTATCTCTCTATAGCTGCTCCCATAACTAACTCCCTCATCTTTCACCCAGAAAACATACTCTAATTTTGACATACCTAGACTATAACTAATTAACAATATTTGCTTGTCTTCTTAACAGATTTTTGTTGAAAAGATTGGCTTTTATTAAACAATGGAATTCACTTTTTAAAATTTTAATTTATTTTCAGTTCCAAATGTTATCTGTCCTTCCTTCTCTTGAAGGCAAGAATTGAGAAGGCAAGAAAAATAAAGCTCAGTACCAATATGTATAGTGATGTAAAACAAATTCTTGCATTAGTCATAGGAAGGAAAGTAAAGGAGAGAGGAAAGGGAGAGGAAGAGGCAAAGGGAGAGGGAGAGGGAAAAAGAGGAGAGGATAGGAGAGGAAAAAAATGTTTCAAATTGCACTCTAAGTCTATCAGGAAGTGAATAGCAGATTTCATCATGACTTCCTCTGGAATTCTTTCTGGTCATTGTGTTCTCAAGAGAACTTTCCTAATGTCTCTATGTCTGCTACGTTAATTCTTCTGGCTCAGCAATAAGTAGTTGTTCTTTATATTGCACTAACAAAGTAGTTTGAGGAATATCATTAAGGTTCCACTGGACAAAACTTTCTCTCCCACCTAAGGGACATGGTGCCTGAAATTCCACCATTGGAAATCCACCCTTTGGAATTAAGTAACCCCTCCCCACTGGGCCCTCTTTGACAATCCAAATCACCCTGGGAAAATAACACATTGAGTTATTAAGACCTCAGTGAGAATTAGTTTTTGGTCAACTAGGGGAATGAAAAGAAAAATAATTAACACTTTCGGTCATTAATATCTTGGTGTGAATTAGTTTTTGTTCACTAGAGAGTGAAACAATAATAACATCAAAAACGGAAGAGCTGACATTTTTATTACATTATATGATTACAAGAAGCAGCCTAGCACAGAATAATAATAATACTAATATTACTTGACATTTAAATAACCATTTAGGGAGTTGTAAAGAGTTTCCATCCATTATCTTATTTGATCCTCACAATTACTCTATAAGTTTGATCTGATAGCTATTATTACCCCCATTTTACAGAAGAGGAAACTGAAGGTCAGAGAAGAAAAGATACCTAAGTAGCCCAAGATCACACAGCTACTGATTGTCTGACACAGAATTTGAGCCCCCGTCTAAATCCAAGTTCAATACTCATTCCACTTTTCCATGATTGTCGCCTTTCATTCTCAGAGGACCACATTGACATCACTATGTTAGAGTCAAGCTACAGTGTGTCTGACTGATCAGACCAGTATGAGCTCAGAATGTTCTACCACAGGTCAGCATAAATAGTCCATGTGAACATTTGGGGTGGATTCTTTAAATTTGGGCATCTTGCATTTCTTTTGAGCTATTCCAATTCTGCTTTGCTCATAGAGTACAGCACCTTCTTTGATGTGGGCACACCAAGCTGAGCTGTCCTGTGCCAATGTCTCCTATGTCATATAATCAATTCCAAAGATCTTAAGAGAGACCTTGAGAGTGTCCATACTGTCTTAGGAATAGATAGCTAGATTTGGAGTTAAGAAGAGTTGGGTCCCTTTCTTCTTTTCACATACTGAACATATGTCTCTGCCAACTCCCTAGGACTTATAATAAGTACATCATAAACTTAAGTAAGTCATAAACAAGGTGGTTGTGATTTGTGAACCACACCAAGACTTTGCCAGACTGGTAAGTATATGGTTACAAAGAACTTTCAGGTACATTATCTCATTTGATCCTTATAATACCACAATAGGGTAAATAGTAAGAATAACTTCTGATTTACAGATGAGGAAATTAAGCCTCCAAGAGTTTAAGTGACTAGTCTAAAGGTCTATACTTAATATTAAGGCAGCTAGGTAGTTAAAGAGTTAAACTCCAAGCATTTAAGTGACTAGTCTAAGGATCTATACTTAATATTAAGGCAGCTAGGTAGTATTAGGGATAGAGCACCAGGCCTGGAGTCAAGACCTGAGTTCACATCTGGTCTTAGACCCTACTACCTGTGTGGCCCTTTGTCAATTCATTCAACCTCTGTTTGCCTCAATTTCCTCATCTGTAGAGTGAGAGTGATAATAGTACCTAACTCCCATAGTTGTTGTGAGGATCAAATAAGATGATGACTGTAAAGCACTTAGAATAGTGCCTGGAATGCAAGCACTATACAAATGTAAGATATGAATTAGTAGCAGTACTGGTAGTAGTAGTAGCTGATCTGGGATCATGATGACCTACCTGGGACTCAGTATATATCAAGTTCTACCGTATAATGTGATTGGAATTCCAGTAACTAAAACCTGCCTGTATCCATGCAAAGAGAGAAGCAACTTAAATTTCGCCCTATTCTTAGTCCTGTTATAGTGAGGTTGTAGGTGTACGTGTGACTTACATACATTTAGTAATATCAATATACTTTTGTTTTCAGAAATCACTTGATTGTTCTCTTTCATTGTAAGATAATGCCTTAGCTCAGAAGCTATCTTTTTGTTTAGAATTAAACTCAGAACTATGAAAGATAAAATATCTGTTTTGATAAACAGAATTCACCAAAATCTTCTCAAACAGACTAAATAGTTTTTTCCTCATTGTGTCCCTTGCCTTCAATCTATCAAAACATTAACATCTTCCTATAATATATCACATATACATGGACAAATGAGAAAAATGAAGCTTTCATTTGATTTTCTTTGAAATAGTACGTGAAGGATTTTTTGGGAGAATTCAAATTCAAAAAGCCAAAAACCCATTTTTCTATGAGAATGAAAATTGACAATACCAACTCTGATTAAATGACTCTTTACTGCCAGTCCACAGGATATGGGGATTGCAGTCAACTTGAACGTAACAATTCATAAACAACGACAAAGACATAAAACGAATACAGCCTGACGCCCTCTATTCTATGCAACTATGAGAAGCAGACATTGGGCTGGCACCAGGTGTTTTATTACCACCAATGCACATTTCCTTGTGTGTCCTCTGAACTTGGAAGAACAAATGCATGAAAAGTGAGTTCTGTAAATTGCATGTTATTTATATACAAACATGATTTCTGCAAAAAAAAAAAAAATTACTCTGCCAAAGTTGAAAAATGACCCATTTTCAAATCCAAAAGTGGAATTCAAGGTCATTGACAAAGATGTCAGGAACATGGAGTGAATAGAACTTTGCCCAAAATACCAAAATAAGAGTGGGGGTGGGGAATGGGGACAGGGAAATGATTCCGACTCATAGCAGTAAACCCCATGTTTTGCCTTACAGTCTATTATAATATCATCTCATCACCATGAAGTCCCTCATAAGGATCCATCTTCCCCTAAACAACTGCAGAGATATCAAGTCTACTCTCCCAGAATGCCTGACTCATGCTTGTATTGTCCCCTGTCCTGACATTGTGCCTTCCCCTCTCAAACTGATTTTGTCTCAAATGAATGTATTTCCAGTTAGAGTGTTCGCTGATGTCCATAGCCTTAGGTAGTTCTTTCCCACCGTAGGGCCAGAATAAATATACCAAGCATCTCGAATTTGCAAAGGCTAAGTATTACTTATTTAAGTATGTATGAATCTGTTGTGTAGGTCACTTTGTTTCCGGAGTCATCAGTGATTTATTTTGTAAGCAAGATGACAATCTTTACATCCTGGATAGACAGTCCTTAACATACTGTCTAATTAATTTCTTTTAGGTGTATTTGACTAGAAAGTTTCCTTTTTAAGACAAAAGAGAATTCTGGGTGAGCTACTGTATTTATATCCATTACTTGGCCTTTTGGTCTCAAAAAAACTATGCCAATGGAACATACATTCTAAAAAGTTAACATAATATGACATAACATTACATAATGTTAATGTAACGTAACCTGATATAACTGGTTTAATATTAGGAAAACTATCAATATAATTGAACATGTGAATAACTAAACCAATAGAAATCATGTGATTATCTCAATAGATGCAGAAAAAGTTTTTGACAAACTGCAACATACATTCCTATTAAAAACACTAGAGAGCATAGAATAAATGGAATTTTCCTTAAAATGATAAGTAGTATTTCTCTAAAACCATTAGCAAGTATTATCTATAAAGGGGACAAGTTAGATGCCTTCCAAATAATATCAGGATTGAAGCTAAAGTTGTTAATTATTTCAACTAACTTTTTAGTTGATTCTCTAGGATTCTCTAAATACACAATTATATCATCTGCAAAGAATGATAATTTTGTTTCCTCACTGCCTGTTCTAATTCTTTCAATTTCTTTTTCTTCTCTTATTGTTATAACTAGAATTTCTAATGAAATTTTGAATAATAGTAGTGATAATGAGCATCCTTGCTTCACTATATGTGACTACAGAAATACCCAAAGATTGATTTCTGGGATATGGCATCTTCCTCGGTGAATAGAAGACACCTTCTTTCAAGTACTGAAGTAATTATCATGAAATGATTACATAATTCTGCATATAGACAAAGAAGGATTTCATTTATTAGAGTAATTAGAAACTTTCTAATTATTGCAATTGTCCAAAAATAGAATGAGTTGCTTTAAAAACTATTGGTTTTTAAGTTGAGGCTGAATGACCAGCTATCAAGGATATTGTTTCTATATTTTACAAATTGGATTTAGTGGATGAAATTATTTACATGCCTTAGAGTTTCATTCTATATAGATATAATAGATCGGAAACTATTATGGGATAGTTATTGGGTTTTGATATGATGTTAATTGGATCTATTTTGGCATTTGGAAATTAAATGGATTATCAGTGGCATATTGGATGGACTGGTGGGAAAAGGTGGTCTCACTCAAAAGTGGTCTTCTTTCAATTTCATAATCTCTCGTTTGTTTCTCGATACATTGATGATGGTCCATCAGATTTGGGAATCAGGTACCAGACAATGCGGATAACTTTGATATTCAAATACAGAATGCAATGGGATATGTTGAGGGAATGGTTATTCTAGGTATTGGTGGTGAGAACCAAATGTGGAGAGACAGGAAAGGATCTCAAATAACACTTATAGACGTTTTATTTTGAAGTGCCAATTGAAGAATTTTACAGGCTATTTTCAAGAATCTGGTTTTCCAGTACTGAAACAATATTCTGAGGGCATAGGTGCTGTGAGGAGGATTACAAAACAAGGAAATGGATTAATTTAATAGAATAATTCTTGGCAAGAAGCTCAAGTTTCATATAAGTTTGAGGGAACACTGTACCATGATTGTAAAGGGATTTTTCCTGACTGATATGTGTGTCTTTGTGTATACACACATACATACACAAATATGTATGTATGTATGTATTTTTATCACTGCAATATTGGAGGCAAGAAAAGTAGGGATTGGATTCTCAGGCAAGAAAATATACCCTATTTCCAAGAAGGTTCCACAAGGAATAACGCAACTAGCTAAAGGATATTGGACTGAGATACACAGAAGGGAATGAAGTGGTCATTTGAAAGTTGCATGTTACTGGGACACTTGACTATACCTAAGTAAGGGAACTTCTTCACATTTTCTGAACTGTATTGGTGAACAGACTTCAAAAGAGACTATACTTGTCTGCAGTAGAGAACTTAGTTCGTACATATCACAACTAAAAGGGACATGGGAATGTTCTGTGGGGAAGCCAGATGATTAACTTATTTTTCCAGACTAGTTTCTACAACTTAGGTGCTATGACAGATAGCTGGAGACTGCCAATGAAAAATGGTCTGTGAACTGCTGGATGAAATAGCTTCTGTGTTAATGGGACTTTTATTGTTTAGTTTTGGGACATGATTTAAGGATTGTATGGTAATCACATTGTGTTTTATGGACCACATGGCTGGGAAGAATGATTGTAATCATGGGATTTCTTTAAACTGTAGAAGAGGTCCTTAGAATACTGGTTGCTGGAACAACTCAGAGACACCCATGGAAGATTCTTGGGAGGAAATTTGCAAATTTTGAAGCTGTTACCAGCAAAAGTTTCACTGATATTGTAACTCATTTTATTAAATAAAAAATAGAGTAATGCCAGGATTTGAAGTGTTCAGTAGAACAACGTGAGTGTGGCTTTTATGTGGGTTCAATTTAGGATGAGGAAAAGACCCCAAAGAGGAAATCACAGCATGTACCATTTGTTCAAATAATAATTCCTACTGTCAAAGGGCCACAAAACTGAAAATGATCTAGAGAAATTGTTAAAAAAAAAAAAAGCCCTGTGAAATCTCAAATGCATCTCTGTTCTCTGAAAAATCTCCTTTGATGATGACCTCCGTGAAGTTATGGGACAATACATGTAAATGGATAATCAATTAACAAGCATTTCTTAAGTACTTACTGTATGCCAAATATTGTGCTGGGGATATAAAAAAAAAAGACCCTGTCCTCAAGGTGCTAGCATTATTCCGAAGGAGACTACATGTACATCAACAAGTATACACAAAATATACATATGATAAATACAAAGTAATTTTAGGGTGATAGCATAAGCAGCTGGAGTGATCTGATAAGGCTCCACTTAAAAGATAATGTTTAAGTCAAGTATTAGGGGAAATAGGGATTGAGAAGCAGAGACCTGGAGGAGTGCATTCTAGCCATATTGGCCAATCACTGCATGTCTATACATATAAAATAATTTGAGGCAGAAAATAACATGAAGAACTGTCATAAATCTTCATGCCAACAGAACTGAGTATGTTGACTTGTACACTGGAGGTACTAAATGGGCACTTATCAATTATGTTATAAAAGAGATTCCTGTTCAAGTATGAGTTGGAAAAGATGGCATCTGAGTTCTTTTCCAGCTCTAACATTTTGGGACATGATGATTCTGTAACTGAATGAAGTACTGGGATACTTGTGAATTCTACTGAATCACAGTATTACAAAAAGGACCTCAGATGTCATCTGTATATATTATTCATACATTCAAACTGTATGACACAAGAATCTCCTCTATGATACCCTTACCAAGCAAGCATCCAGTCTACTTAAAGAATTCCAGTCCAGTCTATCCAACTGTTTGATAGTACTAATTGTTAAGAAGTTGTTTTCTTCAGCAAAACCTAAATTTGTATCTTTCTAATTTCTACTCATGACTCCTAGTTCTTCCATATAGATGAAGGGTTTTTAACCTAGGGTCCGTAAATCTTTAAAAAACAATGATAATTGTATACCAACATAATTGATTTCCTTTGTTATCCTATATATTGTATTTTATACATTTTAACAACATTATCTTGAGAAGGGTTCTACAAACCCCAACAGACTCCCAAAGAGGTCCATGACACAAAAAGGAAGGATAGAAATCCCTGGTCTCTGGATAAACATGAAAAACCTAAGGCTTCTTTTGACTAGAAGTCCTACAGATATTTGAAAAAAGTTATCATGCTCCCTCACCATATTAATCTCTCCTTTAGCCATACCCTACTTCCTTCATTATAGTAGTTACTTGCTATAAAATATAAAGTAAGACAGTCTCTGTCTTGGAGGAAAGTTCAATCTAATAAAACATTCTAATATTCTGACAGGATTATTTGGTCCAATAGTTGATGTACTGAGAAACAACTAGTCACATATCTTCTTCTTTATGAACTTACTGTTCCCAATGTGAGCAAAACTAATGAAGGCAGGGAGTTGAAACATGTAGAAATCAGCGACTGGACCCCCAAATGCTTAGTCTCAAAAAGGTGTGACCATGGTCTCTGAGAGAAGAGATAAACTAGAAATATACCTTTTCTTCTCTATTCTGCTACTACCTGGACCACTTTGACCAAGTGATTTTTTTTTCCTTTCTAAGATCTCAGTTTCCTCATCTGTAAAATGAGGGATTTGACCTAGAGGGCCCCTAAAGTTCACTCAAGCCTTTAATCTCTAGTCCTATAATTCTATGTGCTAAAATCTGTTAGGATGTCCAGTTCCTTAGACCATACTTGCCTATTTTTTTCACTTTAGATTTTAGGTGTCTGTCGTTGTTTTGCTGCCCTTTCTGTACTTCTGGAACTTGGACACAATTTCTAACCCTTTCCATTCAGCTCCCCTTTTGCTGCTACCTGGTAATACCAGATCCTTCTCCTTCATTGGATTAGATTTCCTTCTTGAAATTCATCATAGGGATTACTACCCCTACAGATGGTCCCATCTACGTAAAGCAGATTGTCAGGACCCAACCTCAGACCACTGCTCCACCTTCCATTCCAGCCCCTGCAGCCATTATCAAAGTTAGCGACTCTGGTGGAGATGCTAGCTGCTTCTGCAAGAGCTACAGCCCTGCTTCTTCAACAATCATAGTTACTGGAAAATAATGTTCTCACTGTCAAAGTCCTTGCTACTATCAAATGGTTCATTATCAAAAAAGGATATGATTTTGTTAGTAGAAATGACCCTGAAGATTCATTACCATCTGCTTTGCTGCTGTTCCCTAAGGACTATTGGGTCTTTCCATTTGACCTGTTAGCTAAAAACTATTTCATGAGTTCCTTGAGAAGTGGGACCATCTTACTTTTCTCCACTGCTTAGCAGAGTGTCTGGCATACAGTAGATGCTTAATAAATGTTTACTAACTGACTGACTATTTTTATCCTTACTACTTAGCACAGTGCTTCCTTCGCACAGAGTAAGCACTTAATAAATGCTGTATCATTAAGTCAGTCACTCATGATGTTGCCATGGCAACTTCATGGCCCATTCCATGGAGGGTGTTTAGATAAAACCCCTGACTGATCTTGCTCCTGGCTCTATCTTGGAAAGTCCAGTGGGGAATATTATATTACATTTTTATCATAGAATCTGAATAGCCTTAAGAAGAGCAAATGTATTCCAGATGAATTTTGATAGAATACAAAACTATGTAAATAAGAGGTAGATGACAGATGTAATAGGTGTTTTGCAGCTATTAAAATAAGGCAATAAATATAATAGATTTTAACACATTTATTATTTTAAATGCACATTTTAAAATACATGTTTTATTTATTTCATAAAAGAAATAGGTGTACTACAGTTTTTGACAATACCCTCATTATTAATATTTCTAAGAGACATTTCAGAATATACTGCTGCCATGGAAGCCAGCATGTACTTCTAAGTAAAGTCTTAAATATATATACAACTTCAAGCTTTGAAACTTCTTTTAAGGGGAAAAAAAAACTCAGCAATCTTGAGAAAATCCTTCAAGCCCTATTGGTTTCCTTTGGGAAAAAAAAATTAAGTCCACTCAGAAATAATGTACTACTATATTCAAATACAGAGAAGATGTCATTTAAATTAATTAAAGGAACATACATATGGAGGTTTAGGATATGAACCTTTGATTCTATCCTACATAACATGTTAGCTAAGATTTCATCTAGAAAACATTATTCTTAAATGCACATAAAATAATAATAACTTACTTTACATGGGGCTTTAAGGTTTGCAGAGTGATTTAGAGACATTTTCTAATTTTATCCTCATGAAACCTTATGAAGTACCAATACTGGTATTGGTATGCCCACTTTATAGATTAGGAAACTGAGCCTGAGAGAAGTTAAGCAGCTTGTTCATGATCACTTTGCTAGGACCCCTAAAAATAGCTTTCTTGTTATGAAGCAATGTGGTATACAGTAATGAACACTAGCCTTGTATTCAGAAGACCTGGTGTGGCCTTTAGGTTTCCTTTATGTTATTAGGCCCTCAAGGCACCCTGGTAGGGGCAATCTTCCCTAGGGATTGACAGTTCTCTAAATTTAGAGTATTCCCTGGGTTGGAACACCCAGATCTCTAGTGAGGACAAAGAAGAAAGGATTCCCAGAGAAGCTCTGCCTTCTGTGGGGTCCTTCAGAGTACTCTTGATTTATGTGCCTTCCCATATGGAGAAAGAATTCAGTATTCACTAGAGTGTCAATCACTCCCAACATGCATGGCCTACATGACTTACTCAACTGAGTCGGATGAGGCATTAAGCCAGGGACACGTTTCTGCTTTGCTCTTTTCCACTGGGACTCTGCATCATTACGCTTTGGTTGGCTTTTCCTCCAGTTTTCATTCATGTGAGTTCCAGCTCTACCAGGCTCTTTCTTCCTTTAATGTCCTGTTGCTTACTCCACATAGCCCTATTGCTCTGATTCAACTCTGCCACCTTAGCTCTCTGTTCACCTCTCTCCAAGGCTTCCTCATCTCGCTGCTACTGACTGCCATTGTCATAAAAACCCAGAAGTTATTGTGGCCTTTTCTTGCCAGTCTCTCTTGCCTTAGCTTGCCTTGCATGTTTTCCCAATCTTTTCTTGATCCTTGTCTTTTTACCTCCTCCATTTGATGCTTATGACCACCCTTTCTCCTCTGCTATATCTTCTCCTCCCTGGGTTTACATGACAAAACTCTCTTATTATTCCTACCTGCCTAACCACTTCATAGTCTTTGCCTTCTTATCTTGCATCACTTTCTCTTACATTGGGTATAGGCCAATGCCCTGTCATAAGCTCTCTTCTCTCTATATATTCTGTCATTTAATGAGCGCTTTAGCTCCCGAGAACTTAATTATTATCTCTATACAGATAACAAAGAGCTATATACCTAGCCATAGTAACTCCTCTGAGTTTCACTTTCACATCATAAATTGCAATGTTTCAAATTGGTTGTCCTAAGATAACTCCAACATATCCAAAACAGAACTCATTGTCTTTCCCCAAAACCTTGACTCCTCTCCACACATTTCTAATCAGTTGCAAAATTTTGCCATTTCTCTCTTATATCCAACCCCTTCTCTCCACTCACTTTAGTTTAGATCCTCATCACTTCTCACCTCTATTATTACAACAGCCTCCTAACTGGTCTCCTGGCCTCATGTATCTCACAGACTATCCTACACAATGCTGCCAAAGCGTTTTCCTTCAAAACAGATTTGACCATGTAACTCCCCTCCTTAATAAATCCTAGTTGAGGGGCAGCTAAGTGGTGCAGTGGATAGAGCTCCGGCCTTGGAGTCAGGAGGATCTGAGTTCAAATCCAGCCTCAGACACATGACATTTACTAGTTGTGTGACCCTGGGCAAGTCACTTAACCCTGATTGCCTCACCAAAAAGCCAAAAATAAATAAATAAATAAATCCTGGTCACTTTCTTTTGCCTCTGGAATGAAATAAAATTTGAAAGTCCTTCACAACTTGGACCCAATCTTATTTTTTGTTTGTATATGATTCCATTTTCCTCGTTCTCTGACCTAACCAAATTGTCCTAATTGCCAATACTTGATGCTCCATCTCTTCTTCCCATGCTTTGCACTGGCCATCCAAATACTTGGAATGCCCTCCTTCCTCAATAGCCATATTGTACCATGAAGAACTGTGAAAGACCCAGCTCTCTGATCAAAACAATGGTCCAAGACAAACCCGAAGGACTCATGATGAAAAATGCTATCCACCTTCAGAGAAAAAACTATTGTTGTCTAAATACAGATTGAAGCATACAATTTTTCTCTTTCTTTCATTTTTTTGTTTGAGTGTTTTTGCACAAAATATTTAATGTGTAAATTTTTTCAATGATTGCACATGTATAACCTATATCAGATTGCTTACCATCACGGGAGGGGGTTAGAATTTAGAACACAAAACTTAAAAAAATCTTACAAATTGTTTTTTACATGTAATTCAGGGGAAATATTATTTTAAAAATAAGAGCTCTTGAGGAGGATATTCAGCACTTATCCTCTATTCCAACAGATATCAGAATAAGAAAAAGTGAATTAAAATCACAGTAAGAGTGAATTCAGTTAGACACAAAGTACTCATCTGTAAAAATTATTGCAGCTGTAAGAAACAACAAATGTGAAGATTCAGAGAAATCTGGAAGGAATTTCAGAATTTGATGTAGAGTAGAACAAAGAAAACAGAACTAGAAAAACAACATATACGACTGCAATAAAATAAAGGAAAACATCAGAAAGCAACAGAATTAGATCAGATATAATGACCAATGTCAGCTTGAAAGGACCAATAATTAAACACACTTCCTTTTTCTTGGTATAGAGGTTGTGAACTGTGTATGAACTTACTTATTCTGTCAGTTTCTATTGCATATAAATGATTTAGTTCTATTAAATATATGTGTGTATGTATGTCATGTATGTATATATATGTACAATAGAATGCATTATGCTAGAACTTGAGGGATGGTATTGGGAAATGATTTGCTATTTTTTTAAATGTGGTCGAGATACATGTCTAGCTAAAGCAAGTATCTGGGCAAGTGACCTCTTTCAGCCTAAATGATATGAACCTATTATCTCTCTCAACATGAAACTTTTAGTTATCAATTCATTTTCCTCAAATATAGTGGTAGACAGAGCAGTAGATAGTAAGCAAAAGGTTGGGTATTTTTTTGTTTGTTTTCGTTTTTAGGACTATAATCAGTGATGTAGAGGGAATATGATTGCTGGATCTTAAGTCAGGAATAACCAGCTTTAAATGCTGTCTTTGACATTTACCAGTTATGTGATCTGAAAAAGTCACTTAATCTTAATGGGCCCTTGATCCATAAATCAATCAATAAGCATTTATTAAGCATTTACTGTCTGCCAGGAACTGTGCTGGAGAGATATAAAGATAAAAATAAAGCAATCCTTGCCCTCATGGCGCTTACAATCCATAAAAAGCAAATCCCTGTGACTTAGCTACTGAGTCATATATGGGTTACAATCTGCTGGGAGTAGAGGAAAGTGGAGTTTCCCACACTGGCAAAATGACAGAGAACTCATGAGTGAAAGATAACTGACAGAATAAAGCAAAAGTCATTTGCTTCTTGAAGCTGAATTTATAAACAAAAACTGAACATAGCTCTTCTCCCCCACCTACCCTGTGGCTACACTCAACCAATAAATCTTCTATAAAAAAGACCCTTCATCAGCATCATACTTAAATCTCAGTGTGTTGTGGAGTCAAAGTCTGCCTGCTGAACTTTAATCTGCAGGGTTTTTTTGCACATATGGAACAATCATAAACATTATTTATTACTGTATCAGGCAGCAGTTCACTGTAAATTCAAATAATGATGAACCAGGCTTTCAGTCTTACTTGGGCAGAGCGGTGAGGGATGCTGTCTGTTGGTTGTATGGGAGAGACTTGAAGCTGGGACTTAAGAGTTCAGTATTTATTTGAGCTATGCATTGTCATCTCTTGGTTTCTCCTCCAGTGTTCAGCACAGGGAATGCCTAAATGTAAACCTTAACTTTGCTGGATTCCCATTCCCTTGGCTGATGAAATCCAGTTGCATGTACCCTTCTTGTAGTGAATGGGCTCTCAACAAACCAGGAAAAACATTGTATTCCTCAGGAACCTGGTTCTTTCTTCTAGCCAGGGTATCACTGAGCCAGTGGATGGGGCAAGGTTGCAGGGCTGGAACTTGAGATCTCAGTGTCCAGCACTATCACCACTTGTTTGTGAAAGGCACTGACACCTGAAGAATGAAGAGAAGGGCTATTTATTGACCATTGCTACTATTGATCAGTAGCAACCATGCCCTAGTAATAGGTGAGTAGCTGCTTTTCTAAAGTGGTATAATGAGTGACTGTTTTGGACAACTTACAGCTCCAGAATCCTATCGGTCACCCAAATGATTAGACTTCTGGTTAACCTACTTTACGTCTCCCATGGTCATACACTGTTCTATTCCCTATACCTATCAGAAGCTCCAAAGAAATGAAAAGGGAGACAAACAAACTTCATAACGATAGCTATTGAAAAGTAGAATGATGGTGGTGAGTTGTTCCACCTTAATGGAGGTATCCAAGTAAAACCCACATCATTATTTTTCAGTTATATTGTAGGAGGATTTATTTTTTGAGGTTTATTCCCCTTAGTGGCCACTGAGATCTCTTCTAATGGAGATTCTGTGAAAATGGGTGTTCATTGGATGACAGAATCAAATCATCCTTTCCCAAGGTGATGCTCATAATCAAAATCCGCTGTATAAGGGATGAAGATTGTTTTATTGCCAAATTATCCTCCCATAGTTAGCATTCATTGTCATTGATGGTGAATTCTGTGCAATCAACATTTGCTTAGAGCTTTTTTTCAGAATGTATTTGAGAAGCTTTAAAAAAGCATGGGTGGAATATGATTCCACAACCAGAAAGATGGCTGTAGAAATCAGTGCCATGCATTTGTTGATTTTCAGTGTCAGCTCTGAAAGACACAGTAACAAATAGCATTCTCTTTTTGACAGCTTAAGATGAAAGGCGCGTGAAAAAGTTGCTGCCTCCATGACAATCCTCCACCCCGCCATTTCAAAGTTGGGGACCTCAGATGACTCACGTGCAACTGAGTAGATGCTCATATGAGTTATTTCTTATTCTGCTTAAATTGGTTCAGATTTCTGGCTGACACCAAATTGCAAACGATAATCCCTACATGTCGTCTAGATGTACAATAATACACTTTGATGGGGTCCCTTCATGCTGTATGCTGAGAACCTTAAGCTAAGGGGCAAAGCAGCTGATCTGGCTATTTCTAATACCACAAATCATATTGGGCCTAGAAGGGGATTAATTCACTCTTTCCTACCTTCCCAATCTTCTTACACTTTCCTACCCACAATGTACTCTATGATATAGCTACACTGGCCTTTTTGCTGTTTCTCGAACACAACAGTTTATCTCCTGTCTCCATGCCTTTGCCTTACTATTCCCCATGTCTGTGATACTCTTCCCCCCTCACCTCCTCCTCTTAGTTGCCCTGGATTCCTTCAAGACTCAACTCAAATACTACCTTCTGTAGGAAGCCTTCTCCATTGCCTTCTATTGATGAGATTACCTCATATATTCTGTATATTTTCTATAGATCTAGTTACTCCCATATTGTCTCACCCATTAAAATGAGAGCTCCTTAGGAGCAGACACTGCTTTTACCTTTTTATTCCTAGTGATAAGCATACTGACTGGCACACAGAAAGCACATAATAAAGCTTTTTTGATAGACCAAAGAAGGACTAACATCAAATCAAGTAGTAGAGTGAAAAATGACTGACACACTGCATGTCTAACACCTCACCACCACAAAGTTATGAGATAGAGTCAGCAAGCTTTGATTTTAGTTTAGCAAACTTCAGCTCTTTCAGAGGTCCCAGGGGCATCTGTTTTCACCACAGTTGCAGATTAGAAGCACTTAAGACATATTTTAGGGCCTTCTTTGCATTTCATAGTTCTGTTTTATCCTGGACCATTCTTATACTCTGTTTACATGAGTGTCTGAGTCAAAAAACAGGCTTGTTGAGATAATGGTAAGTGGTTCCCACAGTCTAGAGATTGATAGACTTACTGGAATGGACCTTCTTGCCAACTTTTTTATTTATTCTTTTTATCACATTCTTTTTCCCTCAGACTTCAATGTCATTTCAATGGAAAACCCAGGAAGCTGCATGAAATCTTCATGAATCATTAGCAATTATGAATTTGTAGGATTCTCTACTTGCTATATTTCAGAAGGTACATGACCTGTGAACAAGACCTAGGCATGTTAATTAGGCAAATACCAAAGGATGCATGCTTTTGTCAGATCTCAGCTGACAACTTCTTCTACCGACGGAGATCAAAACTCATCTCTGACTTAGAGAAGAATCAAGAGAGTTGCCTGACGTACATAGATTTTATAGAAGGTCCCACAGCTAGTGTTAGTGACAGGAACTGAACACAGATCTTTTTGGCTCCACGCCCAGAACTCTCTCTATTATTCCACACTGCTTCTATACATATTTTTTGATATATCTTGTATTTATTTATCTCTGGACCTGTTTCGTCTCCTCAGTAGACTGTAAGTTCCTTGAGGGTAGGAGCTCTTTTTCACTATTGTGTTTGAATCCCCAGTACCTGGCAATACTATACACTTAATAAACACTTGACTGATTAATGGCTATTAAATTCTAAGTTATGCTTGTGTGCATATTAGAATGTTTTAACAAGAAAATCAGAATCTAAATTATTTTTGATCTCTATTTTCTATAACCCTGAGGGTGCTAGAGTTTCCATTAATCATATTTTCCTTCATACAGACTTCCTTAGACACAGTAATACTGTAATAGATGTTAATAAGGGAAGAGAGAGAGGAAAGAGACAAAGAAAGAGAAAGACAGACAGAGAAACACAGAGAGACAGAGACAGAGCAATTTCAAGCAAGCATATAGGATTGAGAAGACACTGAGTTACTCCAGACTTGCCCCTTATGACTACTGCCACTGTCACAAAACAGTTATTTATATAGCTATATATCTGATCTCCCAGATCTTCTCAGAACTTCCTTATAAGCCCTGGGGGTATTCTTACTGCTAGTTTGAGAAATGTTCATCCCCTTTTTTTTTTGTTTTTCTGATTCCTCTGATAGAAGATAAGGCCCCACAGACTCTCAGATTCCACCATCAACCCCTCCTTGATGTTACAAAAAGGAAAAAAAAATATCCTGTGGCTCTTCTTTTTGGATAAATAATCATTGCTCAGCCAATTTTCAAAATATTGATTTTTGTGCTTTATTATTGTATCTGAATGCAGGTTTGAATCTGTGGAGAAATAAACACTTAGAAACTTTATAGAAACTTTATATGCTTTAAAATACGCCTATACTGTGGCAAGAAACATATGTTACACTGTCCATGGACTATGTGGAGGATTCTCACAGCCTCAGTTTCCTCCTTTGTAGAATAACAGTGCCTGGTTTATCTGCCTCAAGGGGTTATAGACAGAATGAAATAAAATAAGCTGATATGATCAAGGAATCATGATATCAGATATGCAGAGGCAGAATAGACCTTAAAGATGACCTAATCTAACTCCTCATTACAAATAAGGAAATTGAGGCTCTCTATTCTGCATAAATCTTGTATGTTCTTAGCTATTTACGTGTTGTCTCCTTATTAGAATGTAAGCTCTGATAGTAGAGACTGTTTTTGTTGTATTATTTATAAAATGTTTTGCAAATATTAAAGTGACATATAAATGGTAATAAGTAGTAATAGTAGTAGTCGTGGTAGCTGTTGTTATTGTTGTTGTTATTGCTGTTGATTCCCAGTACTTAATGTAATGCCTGCCGCATAGTAGGTGCTTAATAAATGCTTATCGGAAGTAAGAATTCAATTGGTGTCATCTGGCTGCAAATTTAGTGTTACCATATGTGTGAAAGAACTTTGCAATTGTAGAGTTCTCGTTTCTACCTTCTGGCTTCCCTCGCTTTCCTTCAAGTGCTGCTTAACATCCCGCTTTCTACTGAAAACCTCTCCTGAGCTTACTTAATTCTAGTGCCTTCCCTCTGTAGATAATTTCCAATTTATCCTGTCTAGAGTTTGTTTCTAGTAAGTGTTTCCATGTTGTCTTTCCCGTTAGATTATGAGCTACTTGAAAGCAGGGAACTATTTTTTTTCCTTTCTGTCTTTAGCACTTAGCAGAGTACCTGACATATAGTAGGTGTTTAATAAATATCTGTCTGACTGACTAAAGCACTGTTTCAATGAGAGATGTACCTAGGAAGAGATGCAATCATGGTAAATGCATTGGCAGCAATAACAAACAGGGCAAACTACAGATCACCATCCTAAAGGCCTAGGTGTAGAACTCCGGTGTCTTGCTTCTCAAATATCAATAACAGAGCACCTTTGACAGTTGTCAGGGAAGGAAAACTGCCCACACACTAAAGCACTTAGTCTCTCATCTCTAGCTGTTCAACTCTCTGCCCCTGGGTAAACGTCTGTGGGTAAATAACACAGAAACATCCCCCACATTTACTGTCATCCCTCTTCTCTGATTAGTAATCCACTCTTGGTAATCACCATTCCCTTGGGCAGTTCTCTGGGGCCCTCATATTTCTCTGGAACCTTTAGGAGACAGGGAAATTTAAGTTGGCAAACCAGAGAGTCTCCATGACATCCACAGCCCTTAGGGAGCTGTTACTTAAAAGCTGCCCTTTCTTTTACTTTGAGATCCAAAGAATTAATATATAGGGAAGGTAGTCACTTCAAGTATGAACTCCAGGCTTGGGAAAGGGGGTGAGGTATTGGGAGATGCAACCCTATTCCCAGACAAGCTGCAGAGCAAATTTACCCCATTACATGTAATCTCTATTGGCACTCTGTGTAGATGGCAGCAAATGTATCTGTTCTTTCTAGACAGGAAATCCACATCACTTTGTTATTCATATAGAGCTAAACATTTAAAGAACACTTACCACCTATTTGAATTAGTCCTGTCGGAATGGCATATTGGTTCCTGACTAGAGAATTGCTGAGATCCTGTGAAAGAAGTCATCTTAGTCAGCCTGGAAAATATTTTGTTTCTTTAACAGAGATAACTAACTGGACAACAGTGATGTCTTCGTGGAGAAGTGGAATATTCTGATTTTTTTGAGAGATGTTTATTTATATAGTATCTTTTACCAAATAGAGTCTTTATTTTTTTCTCCCCAGTAGGAAGAAAGAATACAACCTCCTACATGATGACCTTTCTGTTCCAACCACCCCCCAAAATTGTTTTATGCTTACCCCAATTAACATGTACCTTTTTATGTACACTAATGTGCATATATAATGTTTACCCCCAATAAATTGTAAGACTAGGTTGTCATAGAGGTAAGTGTGGTATAGTGGATAGAGATCCAGCATTGGATCCTAAATGGATTTAAATCCTGCTTCTGACATATACTGCCGATGTGACCCCAGTCAAGTCACTCACAGTACTCTCTAGGCAACTCTCTAAATGCTTGCCTACAGTGATAGAGTATCCCCAGTATCATTTATATATCATGGGTCTAGAAGGGTAGAGACAAGATGGTGGAGGGAAAGCAGTGACTTGCTTGAGCTCTCCCCCCAAACCCCTCCAAATACCTATAAAAAATGGCTCTAAACCAATTCTGAAGCAGCAGAACCCACAAAAAGACAGAGTGAAACAAATTTCCAGCCAAAGACAGCATGGATGGTTGATCAGAAAGGTATATCGCTCCAGGCAGGGAGAGGAGCACAGTTTGGCATGGGCGCGCAGGCCGCAGCGAACCTGCAGCAGGCCTCAGAGGACTGAATCGCGGGCAGCTGTGGCAGTTTCCAGACTTCTCAACCCAGGAACACCAAAGACAACTTAGAAGGTCAGTGGGAGAAGTCTGTGACTGCGGTGAGAGAAGGAACTAGGTCTCAGCCACCCCAGGGGCCACAGCTGTTTCCTGAGCTTCTGGCCCACAGACTGAGGGGGAATCAAGTGGCTGATTAGAGGGGGATTGCAGGGTTCTCTCTGCTAGTGCTGAGGCAGGAATCTCTTGCTTTGCCCATGCTTGGATCTGGGTCACGGTTCTGAGGGGCAGTCCTGGGGCAAGGAGGAATGCTGATGTGGTGAAGCTTGTTGTGGCGGTGGAGAGAAAACACCTCGCCCCTTATCATAGCACCTTGGAAGCACTGAAAATTTTCAGGTCCCTAGAAGTATCTCTGAAAACAGCTGTACAAACCCCCAAAGCTTGGGACAGAACATTCTCTACATTGGAAGCAGACTTTTACCTTAACAAAGAGTTTAAAACTCAAGTAATTGGCTAGGATCATGAGTAAGCATCGCAAAAAGAGTCAGACTATATTATCTTGCTTTGGTGACAAAGATGATCAAAACATACAACCAGAAGAAGACAACAAAGTCAAAACTCCTACATCCAAAGCCTCCAAGAAAAATATGAATCAGTCCCAGGCCTTGGAAGAGCTCAAAAGGGATTTTGAGAAGCAAGTAAGAGAAGTGGAGGAAAAACTGAAAGTTTTGTAAGAAAATATGAAAAACAAGTCAACAGCTTGCTAAAGGAGACCCAAAAAAACTGAAGAAAATAACACCTTAAAAAATAGCCTAACCCAAATGGCAAAAGAGGTCCAAAAAGCCAATGAAGAGAAGAATGCCCTAAAGAGCAAAATTGGCCAAATGGAAAAGGAAGTCCAAAAGATTACTGAAGAAAATACTTCCTTAAAAATTAGAATCGAGCAACTGGAAGCTAGTGACTTTATGAGAAATCAAGATACTGTAAAACAAATCCAAAAGAATGAAAAATTAGAAAATTGTGAAATATCTCACAAGAAAAACAACTGACCAGGAAAATAGATCCAGGAGAGAGAACTTCAAAATGATTGGACTGTCTGAAAGCCATGATCAAAAAAAGAGCCTAGACATCACCTTTCAAGAAATGATCTAGGAAAACTGCCCTGATATTTTAGAACCAGAGGCAAAATAGAAATTGAAAGAATCCACCGATGTCCTCCTGAAAGAGATCCCCAAAGAAAAACTCCTAAAAATATTGTAGCCAAATTCCAGAGGTCCCAGGTCAAGGAGAAAATATTGCAAGTAGCCAGAAAGAAATAATTCAAGTATTGTGGAAACACAATCAGGATAACACAAGATTTAGCTGCTTCTACATTAAGGGATCAGAGGGCATGGAATATAATATTCCAGAGGGCAAAGGAGATAGGATTACAACTAAGAATCACCTACCCAGCAAAACTGAGTATAATCCTGCAGGGGGGAAAATGGTCATTCAGTGAAATAGAGGACTTTCAAGCATTCTTGATGAAAAGACCAGAGCTGAACAGAAAATTTGATTTTCAAATGCAAGACTCAAGTGGAACATGAAGAAGTAAGTAGGAAAGTGAAAATCACAAGAGAACTATTATGGTTGAACTGTTTACATTCCTGCATGGAAAGATATTTGTAACTCATGAGACCTTTGTCAGCATTAGGGTAGTTGGAGGGGAAAAAATTATATGTACGTGTATGTAGATATAGATAGATAGATAGATAGAGGGCACAGGGTGAGTTGAAAATGAAGGAGTCATACCTGGAGAATAAAATTAAGGGATGAGAGAGGATTATACTAGGAGAAGGAGAAAGGGAGAGGTAGAACGGGATAAATTATTTCACAAAAAAAAAACAGAAAATTAAAGGTTCTTAACAGTGGAGGGGAAATGGGGGAAGGTGAGAGGGAATGAGTGAATCTTATTCTCATAGAATTTGACTTAAGGAGGGAATAACATACACACTCAATTTGGTATGGAAATCTGTCTTACCCTACAGGAAAATGGGGGGGAGGGATGGGGACAAGAGAGTAGGGGGATGACAGAGAGGAGGGCAGATTGGGAAAGGGGGTAATCAGAAGCAAGTACTTCTGAGGAGGGACAGGGTCAAAAGAAAGAATAGAATAAATGGGGGGTGGGATAGGATTAAGGGAAATAGAGTTAGTTTTTCACAGCATGTCTACTATGGAAGTGTTTTGCATAACTGCACATATATAACCTATATTTAGTTGCTTGCCTTATCAATGAGGGTGGGTGGGGAGGGAGGAAGAGAGAAAATTTGAAACCCAAAGTTTTAAAAACACATGTTTAAAAATAATGTTTTCACATGCAATTGGGAAATAAGAAATACAGAAAATGGGGTACAGAAATCCATCCTGCCCTACAGGAAAATTGAAGGGGAAGGGGATAAGAGAAGGGGGGGAGAGATAGAAGGGAAGGCAGACTAGGGGAAGGGGTATTCAGAATGCATGCCATCTTGGGGTGGGGGGGGCGAGATGGGGTGAAAATTTGGAACTCAAAATCTTGTGGAAGTAAATGTTGAAAACAAATAAATAAATAAATAAAAATTACCATGAAAATAAACAAACAAACAAAAAAGAAACAATTTTTAAAATATTTTTAAAAAACAAAAAATATATCACGGGTCTAAAAAACAAAAGATTCTGAATTCCCAGCACAGGCATGGGAAAAAAAAAGGTTGTTGATTAATTGGTTGATTAGTTGATTGGTTGAAAAAACACTAGAAGAGAAATCAAAAGACTTGGTCATTTGGATCCACTTTTGCCAGTAACTAGTTTATGATTCAAGGCACGTCAAAGTGTCTATAAATCAGCTTGTCCCTCCGTAACTGAATCCTGTGACCTGACCTGAGCATTCAGTAAAGACTTAAGAAAAATTTGTCATCTCTTAATAATATGAATATCCACTGTGGGACCACTTTCAATTCAATTCAGTTCAATTGGACAGATATTTCTTAAAGCTTTCCTGAGTGCTGTAGATACAAAACTTTAAATTGTCCCTGCCCTCAAAGTCCTTTCATTCTAGTAAGGCTAGTAGCTGTGAGGAGCAGTTCTATCCTGACCACTGTATTTCATTTATTGTAGAACCGAACAGAAGTAACAGTTAAAATTTCCATCAACGATGAAATTGTCATAATCATTTGTTCCAGTGGTTGGTTTTATTAAAATAGGTGGCATGAGATGATGGAAAGTGCCCTGAATTAGAAAACAGAAAATCCTAAGTTCTGGTTTCAGCTCAGCTATTGACTTGCCATCTGACCTGGGAAAAGTCAATTCACCTCTCTATGGTGAATTCTTCCTCTGTAAAATTGAGATGGGCTGCATTAGAAAGAGTGGTGGATTTGGAGTCAGAAGACCTCCAGCTTTGCCACTTAACCTCTCTATGACCTCAGTTTCCTCATCTATAAATTGGGCGAGGAGGAAGGTTACATGAAATGATCTTTAGGTTCTTTCTAGCTCTGAATCTATGATCCTATAATCTCACTTCTTTGGGACTCATTAATAAAATGAGGAAGTTGAAGTCAACAAACATTTACTAAGCACCTACTATAAATAGTCCCTGCTCTCAAAGAGTTCACATTCAAATGGGGAACAACATTCAAATAACTCTGTAATGAGAGAAGTGATTATTTTTCTATTATATTAATAACCAATTATTAAGTTAATATTGAGGTTTTTCCTTTCTATTTCCTCATTCAGGGACTAGTCCCTGTAGATCAGTCAGTCAGTCTCTGAAGGACATTGCTAATAGATGAGATTGTCTAAATCCTCTGGGTACATGCTCTGCAATCTTGGATGAGACCCCACCCAACTAGAAAACCTTACAAACACAATCTAATCTGGGTGAATTCCTGCCCTTGGGAAGTAAATTTATGCCCTTGCAGCCCTACTTCCTCCCATTGTGGTCTAGGATAACCCAGTTATAAAGCAGAAAACCAGAGTGGTGTAGATAGAGATGGATTCTTCTGTCCAGATTGCTGGAAGCAGCTGAGTCACATGATCAAGTCAGGTTCTCTTCAAGAAGAACTGAAGACTTTTAGCCTACCTCTTCATTAATATGTCCATCCCCTCATTAACTGTTCACCAATAAGGGCTGATTTTTACCTGTCAGGGGCACCTTTTTTCCAAAGGGAATTAAGCATTCTGAGATTTCCATGATTTTGTCTTTGGTTACCAAGAGAAACCACTGAACATCAATTTCTTGATTACCAGGTATCCTAATTAATAAATTGATTATTAATTACCCAAAAACTATGTCTCTCAGATTTTCATTCATCTCGGTACAATTAAGCTATATACAGGATATATACAGGTTATCAAAAGACATGAGGCACTAGCATTAGGAGGGATCAAGAAAGGCTTCCTGCAGAAGGCAAATTTTTCATTGAGTCTAAAAAGAAACCAGAGTAACCAGGAAACAGAGATGAGGTGGCAAAATGTCAGGCATCAGGGACAGCCAATGAAAATTCACAGTCTAGAGATATAGTGTCTTGTATAAGAAATTGGGAGATAAGTATCATTAGATCCATACATGAAGAGAAGTAAAGTGTAAGAAGACTGGAAAGGTAGAAGGAGGTATGCTATGAAGAGCTTTAAAAGTCATACAGGATTTTTTATATTTTATCCTGGAGATAAAAGAGCACCACTGGAGTTTATTGAATGAAGCGAAAAAGGGCATTAGGAATCTACACTTCAGGAAGATCATTTTGACACCTGAGCAAAGGATAGATTGGAGTGAGGAGAAATTAGATCAGTCAAAAGCATATTGTAATAGTCCAGGTATGAACTGAGGAGGGTTTGCACCAGGATAGAAGCGGTATTAGAAAACAGAAGGGATATATATAAGAGATATTGTGGAGATAGAATTAAAAGGACATAGCAACCAATTAGATAGGAAGTGTGAAGAAGAATAAGCTGTTGAAGATGCAACCTAGATTGTGAGGCTAGGAAACTGGGAATATGGTAGTAGTCTCAGGAATAAAATCAAAGCTAAGAGGAAGGAAGAGTTTAGGGAGGAAAATAATGCATTTTGGACAGTTCAAGATAGCTATAGGACATCTGGGTTGAAATGTCTAAGAGGCTTTTAGACACACGAGACTGGAGGTTAGGAGAGAGGGTAGAGCTAGAAAAATAGATCTGAGAATCATCTGCATAGCTATAACAACTGAATCCATGGGAACTCATTAAATTACTAAGAGAAATAGTATAAATAAAGAACAGAGGACCCAAGACAAAGGGTAGGAGGACACTCCTGGATGAAGGTACAGCAAAAGAGAATGCAGGTGGGAGTCAGACAAGTAGGAGGACAACCAAGAAAGGGCAGGATTATGGAAACCTAGAAAAAAAGAGTATAGAGGAAAAGAGTGATTGACAGTGTCAAAACATTTTAGAGAGGTCAAGCAAGAAGAGAATTGACAAAAGGCCATTAGATGTGGCAGTTAAGATATCACTGGTGACTTTGGAAAGAGCAATTTCACTTGAACGTTGAAGCTGGAAACCAGACTACAGAGTGAAGAAGAGAATGAGAGTAAAGAAAGTGGAGGCATCAATTGTAAATAGCCTTCTAAAATGTTTAGCCAAGATATGCAAGAGAGATACAGGACGATGGTGGGGATGCATTGATCAAGTAAAGATTTGTTTTATTTTGTGTTGTTTTGTTGAGAATGGGGGATAATTGAACTAGATGATCTTGAATGTCCCTTCCAACTCTAACATTTTATACCATTTCACATTTAGTGAGATAGACTAGACTACTAGCCAAACCTGATTACCAATTCATTGCTTTCTGGCATGGTACAGTGTATAGCATATTAGACTAGGTCAAGAAAATTTGGAATCAAATTCTATCCTATCCAATTATTCTCTGTGTGACCTTATATAAGTCATTTAATCTCTCTTAGTCCTCATTTCTCTATATGTGCAATGGGGGTGATAATAGCTTCTCCTTTGCAGGGCTGGTGTGAGGTTCAAATGAGATAATGTATGCATTGTGCTTTGCAAATGTTAAGGTGCTAGGTGCAGGTTAACTATTTTTATTCTCTACATTGGATTTAAAGCTGTTTTTACTTCTGTGAAGTTTATGAGATTGTATCAAAGGTCTAGCTACTACTTTCAAAACTGCCTCCAGAGTAAGAAAGATTAAAAAGACGTGGTTTGCTAATGAATTTAAACATACCAATTATGCTGACGATTACAGTTTTAATCTATGTTCACCAAACGTCCAGGTTGGAGTCTGACCAGATTTTTTTTTTCCTTCTGTGAAGTAGCTGGGTTATAAATAGTCAAGAGAAGAGAGAGAGAGGTGTGTTTCATTGGTGAAAGAGGTCTGGGAATATACCTCCCTCTCAGCAGGACACACTTAAAGTAAATGGAGCTCTGTCACCTGGATTTCCCTGTAAACATTACTTCAAAAGCTGTAACAAAAAAAAAAAAAAAAAAAAAACATTATCTACAAATCTGAAGGCCAATAATAAATAAATCTGAATGCTAGCATGTCTCATGCATAGACTTATAGAATGATAATGCTGGGATCCATCTTGTCCAACTCCTACCTTTCATAGGTAAGCAATTGAGTAAGAGAGAGCTTGTCATTTCAGAGAGTAGGTATTTTGTGCCTAGTAGGTAGGCACACAATAAATATTGTGTGATAGATTCAATTTCAAGTTTCTTTTAGAAAGAATTTGTCTATAGTCTTCCCACTTATCAATAAAATCAGTTTTGCTTCCTTTTAACCATCAGAAACATATTGTTTATTTTATAGATAAATAAGCTTTATTTGCCCACTCCACTGTGCTTCTTCATGATTGTTTGATTTCATCAACTGTACACATGGTAAGGAAGATACAAATTGAATATGAGAAGGGGACAATAATTAGTCTGTGGAGGATGTGGGAAGAATTTTCTGTATCAGCTGGAAAATGACTATTCTCAGTTCAACTCTTTTACTGTTTTTGCAGCTGACAGAGGTTGTATATTTGCTACTTATCATTTTCATGAAGGATTATGAATAAAAGATATTCTCATTGGGAATTTATCTCACTTGACCCCAAGCCAGTTGGATAACTTCCAATATATCATCTAGCAGACCTAGGGACAGGATTATTTTGCATGGGTTCAAGAATTTGGAAAGCTACATATTTTTGCCATTAAAATGCATGGTGCCCTAAAACTATGCCCAATAGCTTAAAATGTGTTAAAATATAAAACAGCTACAGAATGATGGTTTTGGCCATCCATTCTGATGGGAATACTTCCCTTTGGAAGCCCCAACAGGTAGGATAGCAATCTTCTTGCAGTCAGACATATTCAGTGCTTTTAAGAATCATAGAATTAAAATTCCATGACATGAGGCCAAAGAAACCTAACAAATTATATTTTTCATCTTTCTCACTTGCAGATTAGGAAAATAAGAGTCAAAGAGGCTAAACTGATGACAGAGTCTTATAGTTGAAAGAAACCTTAGAAGCCATCTAATGTAACCCTCATCTGAACAAAAATCCCATCAATAATATCATCAGCAAGTAGTCATCCAGCTCCTGACTAAACATTTCCTATAAGGGAGGACCCACTCACCAAGGAAGGCCATTCTATTTTTGGACAGGTAGATAATTAAAATGTTTTTCTTTATATCCAAGAAACATTTGCCTTTGTAACTTCTACCCTTTGCTTATAGCTCTATCTTCTAAGAACAGGTAAAACAAGTTTAATTCACTTTCCGCAAAAAAAAGCCTCTCCAAAATTTAAAGTGATCTATCATATTCCCCATAAGACTCCTTTTCTAATAGCTAATCATGTTCAATTCCTTTAAATAACTTCTTGTATAGCATGGCATCCTGGTCACCACATTCTAGACTAGCCAATTTGTGAATGTCTTCCATAAAATGTTGTGTGCAGAAGTCAGCACTCCTCTAGACATGGTGTGACCAGGGGAGAATACAGTGGGACTATCACCTCCACTGTTCCAGACACAATGCTTCTTGTAATATAACATTGCCTTTATTATCTCCACGTCACATTCTCAAATGCCAGTTGCATTTAAAGATGAAAATAGAAAGACTCAACACAAAAAAGTGGAAACATTTATAAAAAAATACTTCAACAAACTAGATATTAGAACCATCATGCATGGAACCTAACCTCATAATCCCCAAGGTGTTTAGAATGAGAGGTAGAAATAGAAGTAAAGACAACAAAGATGGGAAACGTAATTCAGTTGGACCAAGTATTTACAAAGTAGATCCATGCAGGAGATGATATGACTAGAGGATGTGGACTGGAAAAAGGTATTTGAAGTTAAAAAAAAAAAAAGGTATCTGAAGGAGGAAAAAGCACCAAAGGCATAGAAAAAAATCACAATATTAACACTAGAAAAAAATCAGTAACTACAGACCTGTATACTTACTATTCCAACTATGCAAATCATTTCCAAGAGCAATTTTTACATGAATTGATGGTTTCCTTAGTGATGACAACATAGTAGATACTTGATAAATGCTTATTCCTTTCCCTTCCCTTCCAAAGATGTAATAACAAAAATAGACCTGTTTGAGAACCCAGAACATCAGACAAGGCCTAAAACAGGGGAAATTGTTAAACTATTTGTTATTGTAATAGAAGAGATATAGTGCAGAGTCCAAGTTGAAGATGGATTATTTATGGATGGTGAGGTCCTGTAGATGGTCCTGTTTTCAGATGACATTGTTATGGCTGCATCAAACCTCCAGATATTTTACAGCTTCCCAAAAAGATCAGTAAACACACAAAGGAGTTTGGCCTATCCATCTACATGGGAAAAACAAAGTGGATGGAGAATGTTTCTTGTTCAGTTTCCACATGCATTCAGACAAAAACCCTGTAGAGCCTAAGTATATTATGTATGTATAAGTGTATATTTTATATATTATATATTATATGTGTATATTTTACTTAGCATATATACTTACACTTAGCATACATATATGCATAAATATTTATACATAGTATATATACATATATACTTACATTCAGCATATATGCATGTGTAGTGTGTATATGTGTGTATATATTTATATTATAGAAATATATATACACATATGCTAAGTATAAATATATGTGTATGTGTTTGCATATATGTGGGGATGGGGGTGGGAGTGAGGGGGTATGTGGGGATATGTAGCAATACAGATGACAGACAACTATCTGGGCCCAGAGTGGAACAAGAGAAGGAGAGTGGTTTAGATTGTTTTCAGGAAATTGCTAAATACTTGTACTGAACTTAAATTTCTCATGAAAGCAAAGGCCCATCTTTCTCACACTAAGATGTTACAGATGTTGTTTTATGGAAGCAAGAGGTGGAAGATCATTGTCTCTGAAGAACTAAGGATGCGTATCACAAGGAAGGCAGGCAAAGAAGAATTGCATGGCCGGTGTAAGCAGGCCATACCACATAACCAACAAGGAACTCTGAAGAAAACATGAGTAAAGAATGTCATCAAGAGGTATTATGGCAAGAAGAGAAGATAAGCTTGTCCTGTGGCGTGATTGAGGGATATTAGACAACCAGAGTGCTCCATTGGTCCTATTGAAATGTCAGGTAAAAGAAAGGAAACCTACCAGCACATTGGTTGACCACCTTGTGGTTGACTTTGAAGAGAACATGGCTAAGAATGATACATGATAGGCAGGCATGGATGGGTTGCTGTCTGTGTCACTAGAATGGACTCCACACCAAAAAAAAGGAAGTCCTAAATTAATTAGATCTCAGATAACTTGAGAATCTGAGAGCAGAAAAATAAACTGCACCAGGACTGTTCAAAAGAACTAACTAAGGAGAAAGAGGTAGCAATAGCAATAGCAATAATAATCATAAATGTTTTCATAATGCTTTAACATTTGCAAAGCATGTTACAAACATTGACTAACTCATTTGTAGTGTGTCATGTGAGCAATAATTCTTGTGATTCATTTGTGCATTCATTCAACTTCCAATGTGCAGAGAAATAGTGTGATTCAGCGGAGCCAGTGTCAAATTCAGAGGTCTAAAGGTAAATCCCAATTCTCTCATTAATTAACTGCGAGACCTTGGGTAAATCACTTAACCTTCCCAGATCTCAGTTTCCTCTTCAAAAAATAAGACTAGATTAGATCAACTCTAAGGTTCCTTCCAGACCTAAATCTGTGATCCTTCAGTCAACATTTATTGAACATCTAGAATATATTATGCCTGTCAGAAGAATTTATGTTGGTACAAGATCTTGCAAAGTGGTGTACACATTTTTCTTTTCCCTTGCTAATTTTTCAGGTTCCCCTAATTAGGAAAACAATAGCTTTTCTAGTATCACCTCTGATATAGAGAGACCCCCAGCATAAAAGATGAAAACTGTTTCTATGGTAAAAGTGGAAGTTATACCAGAGTATAATCAATTTTATCTCTATATACAAACCATTGCTACTCCTCCTTTACAGATTAAAACTTAGCCTTTTTCTAGCACATATACATCCCATAACTCATTTTGACACTAATGGAAATGTACACATATTTAGCCTCAATGATACGTGTACTAATCCCCTTTTAGGTTATATGCTATAGGAAAAAAAAAATAAGAATATACAGAATGTGATCAGGATGATATTTTTTTTTTCAGTAAAATATATTGGCATGTCACAGGCCAAGTCTCCACAAAAAAATGTCAAACAGAGGGCTGTATCTGTACAATTCAGAACAAAAGTAGATGATGCCTAAATTACCCAATCAAAGCCAATTCCAAATGAATCAGCAGCTAATCACCCCCATTCATGGATTTTCAAGCTTCTTGACTCCTTCTTCCTTCCATTAGTTTCCTGTTGGCCAGTCCCTATTTTATTATAATAACCAACAAACATTTAGAAACCTCCTACTATATACAGAACACTGTGCAAGGTGTTGTGAGAAATAGAACATGCTATGTAGCTCCTAAATAATGAATTTATTTACAACCTTGCTAATAGTTCCCCATTTATTATCCTTTCTTCTTCAGATATTTTGTCAATTATGTAATAAAAATAAAAGAATCACAGAACCTGAGGACTGGAAGAGACCATAGGGGCTATATTGTCCAATATGTAACTGACAAAGAGTTTAATCTATAACATCATTGACAAATGGTCATCCAGCCTCTGGTTGAATATACCCAAAGAGGGGAGCCCTTCATAAATGTGCCTTTTCTTACCTTTCCAGTCTTTTTACTACACCTCACTCCTCTCTATGTATTTCAGTGACCCTGGCCCCTTGTTATTCCTCACATAAGATACTCTATCTCCTGGTTGAGAGCATCTTCACTAGCTGTCTCTCAATCCTGGAAAACTCTCTCCTAATTTCTACCTTCTAGCTTCCATGGTATCCTTCAAGTCCCAACTAAAATCTCACCTTCTGCAAGAAGTCTTTCATGGTCCCCTTTAATGTTAGTGCCTTGTATCTGAAATCACCTCCAGAATTTCCAGTAAATTTCTTTTTTGTTCCACCATTGCTTGCATATTGTCTTTCTTCCCCCACAAGATTGTAAGCTCCTCAAGGATGGGAACCATTTTTGCCTTTCTTTGTAGCCCCAGTGCTTAGCACAGTATCTTGAACATAATAGGTACTTAATATATGCTTGATGACTTAATTTGAGGGGAACTTAAAACAGTCTATTTCATTCTTGGACAATTCAAATGTTGAAGGGAAGCATGTGAAAGGAAAATTAAGAGAAAAGGAAGAAAACATAAAAAAATAATAAGGAGCAGGATAAGGAAAAGAGATGAGGTACAAGTTATTTCATTTATATGATAACAAGTATCAAGCAAATTCCTTACCTTATACAAATTTCTTATTTGGTAGGTAGAGAGTATGCAAAATTTGGTAGGTAGTAAATGATGGGGTATGGGCCCAAGCAGAGACTTTGCCCCTCACCCCAAAAAGAATTTGGGTCCCATTTGTCTATGGGCCCCAGAAAACGCTTGAACCCTATTTGAACCTTTACCTGGTCAAGGAAGTCTAGCAGTCCCCTGAGGTTATTCTTATTCTTATTCTGATTGACTGGCTCAATCAGAATGACTTGAACCCTATCTACTAGTTATTTGTTACCCTAATTAAGCCTAGGCTTCTATTGTCTACAGTCATGGGTTATATTTCCCATCCTTGATCTTGTCCAGACCCCTTTCAACCTCTTCCTTATCATCTAGGCCCTGTCTTCCAGTTCTTTGTTACTCTAGTAAAGCCTCACCCTCCATTGTCTATTCCCTGAAGACCCCATTCAACCTCCCAGGCACTCCCATCAGGATTCTCCCAAGACCCCTTTCCCCAATCATTCCAGCTTCAAGATCCTCCATAAACTCCTCCCCCACTCACCTCACCTTCAAGATCCTCCTCCCAGCCCCTTTTCTGGTCACCCCAAACTACTTGACTGTATATAAGATCCATCCTGGCTGTTATTTAGGTGCTGAGATTTCCTCATGCCCACTGGTCCTCATGAGCATCACAAATGTTCAGATTCCTTAAGAATCTGGCCTGTATGATTCATCTTTAATAAATCTTGTCTTTGGCTGAAAGAAGGTTTGGGTTGAATTCATTCGGGCAGGACCTGTGTGTTGTGATTTTGGGGTCTCAGCACCTCCAACATCTAAACCTCAATAGTAAATACACAAAATTCTTATCTGGAGGTAGTAAAGAGAAGAAAAAGTACAAAAGGACAGGATGAAAGAAGATTCATAATTAATGGTAATAACTGAGTATTAATTAAATGACATCTCTAAATCAGAAGAAAATAGCAGAGTAGAATAGAAAACAGAATTTGACCAAAGTTGTTTACAAGAAATATAGCTCAGCTGAACTCAATAAAGCAGGGATAGCAAATGTGATTTTAGATAAGGATACAGTAAATAAAGAAGAGATAAAGAGATAAACAGGGAAATTACATAATACTCAAAGGCACCATATAAAAGTATTCAATATCAGTACTTAATACAGATGCACCTAATAATATAACATCCAAATACTAAAAGAAAAAAAAAATCCATTGAACTGGAAGCATAACTAAATAGTAAAATTATAAGAATGTCAGACCTGAATGTATCCCTTTCAGATATAGACAAATCTAACCAAAAGATGAAGAACAAAAAAATTAAAGATCTGAAGAAAGTTTTAAGCATGTGGCCTCAGATATTTACTAGCTATGTGACTTTCCTCAGTTTGTTCAACTGTAAAATTGGGAAGATAATAGCACCTATATCACAAGGTTGTTGTATCAAATGAGATAATATTTGTAAAGCAGTTATCACAGTGGTTGCTGTTGAGAAAAATTAGAAATTGTAATCTATCTCTAGTGATTACTGAATGGGAATAGAAAGAATTCACATAATTCTTAGCTATACATACCTTTTTTAAAAATGATCATTTGTTGGGGCAAAAAGACCTCTCCAAAAATACATAAAAAACAAAAATATTAAAAACTTAGTAATCAACGCAACAAAAATTATATTGAATAAAGAATCCTTAAAAGAATTAGAGAGTAATTAGTCTAAATAACAAATTTTTAAAGAATTGGTAGGTCAAGAACAAATTATAAAACCAATAGAAACATTCTACCCAAAAAAAGGCAATAAATAAACAATATACAAAAACTTATAGAATGCAGCTGAAGCAGCTCTGAAAGGAAAATTTCTATCTCTAAGTAGTTTAATCAGCAAAAGAGAAAGAATAAACCAAGGATTGGACATGCAAACTAAAAGGTTGGAGTAAAATCAAATTTAAAATGTTCAAAACTAAGTAACAAAGTAGACATTAAAAGAGAAGATAAAATTTAAAAGCATAAAACTATTGATTTCATAAATAAAATTACGATATAGTTTTTTCAAAATCTAAGAAAAATATATAAGCAGTTGGCTAACATGATTTTTAAAAGAGGGAAGAAAAGCAAATCAAATTTAAAAATTAAAAAATAATTTACAACAATTGAAGATGAAATAAAGCAAATTATTGTAAACTATTTTGCCCAATTATATGCTAACAAAACTGATAATTTAGAGGAAATATGTGAATAGCTATAAAAATAGATGATACCCACATTAATAAAAGAAGAAAAATAACATTTAAATAATTCAATACCAAAAAATGAAATTGAACAAGCCATAAAACCCTGTGAGTGGAAAGGGGAGAAGGAACTCTATGATCATAAATGCTCACAAGTGAATTCTATCAAATGTTGAAAAAACAGATCAACAACCATATAAAAATGCTCACATTCACTGATAATTAGAGAATTACAAACAAAAGCAACTTTGAGGTTCCATCTCATATGTATCAGAATGACAAAGATGACAAAAGAAGAAAATTACAAATGTTGGAAGGTCTGTGTGAAAATATGTACTTCAATTTACTAGTGGGGGAGTTGTGAATGTGTCAAGCTTTTCTGAAAAACAAGTTGAGACTTTGTCCAAAAAGTTATTAAAATGTGTATGTCCTTTGATATGGCTATGCCACTATTAGACCTAAAGAAATCAGATCAGTTTATTTTCTAAAGATTCAAGAGAAAATGAAAAGTATCTATATGTATAAAAATATTTATAGAGGCTCTTCACAAACTAAGTAAAAATAGAAAATTAAGAAATTGGAGAACAGGTAACAAATAATGGTATATTAATGAAATAAAATGATTGTGTCTTAAGAAATGATGAAATGAATAATTTCAAAGAAAAATGGGATTTATTCCATAAATGGATACAGAGTAAAGTGAACAGAATTAAGAGAATGGTTTCTAAAATGACAAAACATTTTAGAGAAAAACAATTTTGAAAAGCTTTACAACTCTGATCAATGTAACGATAAACCAAAAATCCAAACAAATGAACATGAATCATACCACTCCTCTTCTGACATAAAGACAAGAAGAATAGAAGGAAAGAAAGAAGGAAGGAAGGAAAGATAAAAGAGTGAGAAAAAAAACCAAGCATTTATATAGAACTATGTGCCAGACACTGTGCTAAACACTCTTTACAAATATTATTTGTTAGGGTTAAATGGTTAAATGGGTTAAAGGGTTAAATAGGTTAAAGGGTTAAATGAAACCCTCACAAGAAACTTGTGAAAGAGGTGCTATTATTATCCGCATTTTACTGTTGAGGAAATTGAGGCAGAAAGAGGTTATGTGACTTGCCCAACATCTTGCCAAATTTGAACTTAATTCTTCCTGATTGCAAGTCTAGTGCTTTATCCACTGTACCACCTAGCTAATTTTAGCTGAAATGGAGTTAGTTCAATTCATTTTAAGCAAACCTCTATTAAGTTCCTACTACATAAAAGACATTATAAACTGAGCTATGATTACAAAGACAAAAAAAAAATCAGTCTCTACCTTCAAGGAGGTTACTTTCTACTAGAGGGATACCACAAGTGAATTTACTAGACGCATGACTCTGGGTAACTACCTTAATTTCCTTGAGTTTTCATCTCCTCATCTGTAAAATGATCAGGTTGGGCTAAATGTTAGAACCTATGATTGTATGGATATTTACCACCCCTACCTCACAGGGTTCTTGTTATGCTGGAAGGGCCTTTAAAAATAGATAGGATGGTATAGTACCAAGAGTATTGAATTTATAATCATGAAGTAGAAAGATACCTGGATTTGGAGTCAGGTTCAGTTAAGCAAGCCCTACCACTTATTTTTTATGTGACTTTGGGCAGGTACTTCTCCCTTCTAGATCTTATTTTCCTAACATGTCAAATGAATATGTTAAACTAGATTACTTCTAAGCTCTGTCCCAGCTTTAAATCTGTTAGGCAGGACACATGAGTTCTAACTCCAAGTCTTTGACTTCCTGTGTGACGTTAGGGAAGGCACTTAACTTCTCACCATTTCAGTTTCCTTCTCTTTATAATGGGAAAAATAGTGCTCTACTTGTACTGCTTACACTCAGGGGTGAGAAACCCATGGCCTCAAGGCTACATATGGCCCTGTAGATCCTCAAGTGTGGCCCTTTCTGCACTTGAGGACCTAGAGTGCCACATGTGGCCTCTAGGCCGCAGGTTCCCCATCCCTGTCACATCATTATTGTGAGAAAAGTGCTCTGCAAGCCTTAAAGCACTTTATAAATGCTCACTATTATTGTTAATGGAGTGAAGGAAAATCTCTGCTATAGGGGATGAAGAGAAGCAAAGTAGAAGGTTAGGGAAAAAAAGTCAGAGCCCATTGCTCCTATCACAATCTTCATATTTTATTGTCTTTAAATCAAAGCTGTAGTGGTTTTGTGGGAAAAGAAAATGTATTTGAAGTTACTCCATAGCAAATGTCTGAAAATGAAAAAGAGGGTTTGGGATGTTTCCATAAACAGATATTGAAAAATTAAGTTGCTTCTGTATACATATTTCTAGCTTTGTGTAAATATAAAGCAGGTCCATAATTTCCTTGCACTCTGCTAAGAATATAAACAAGGTTTAAGAAACAGTAATCATTTGATTACAAAAATTAATTTTGATGCTAAAAATAAGACACTGGCTCCCCTCTCATCACAGCACCAGAAAAAGGCCTCCCAACTCTTCAAGACCCACCACGCTTACTTAGCAGATGTAGCAGTGACTGCCAAAGGATGAGACACAGATTCCAGCAACTTATTTTGGGTGCCTTTGTAGTTGAGTGACAGAATAGTCAATCTGGAAGCTGCCCAAAACCAGAAGAAATAGCAACAGCATTTATTTGGAATACTGTCTCAGGCACAAGTGCACCTCGCATGGGAAATAAAACCATTTATCTGGTGAAGGACAGAATGTACGTATTACTAGGAACAGACTGGATGGTAACATGGAAATACAACTTAGAAATGTGTGAATAAATGTACCTGGGGGAGAATAATCTTAAACATAAATAATCAGTGACGGGAATGGACCTTGTAAACAGTTACACAAAAGGAAACAGGTTAAATACTGAGGAATGAATGTGTAAGAATACTCATTGAGACAGAGTAGCTTCCACTAAAGTTAATTAGGAGGGGTGCATCAAGGTCAGAGGGAAAAGGAGGCATCTTAATAGCCATCCTTCCACTTTGAGGTCGGCCTCAACCCCATTCTTTAATCCCATCCTTCCCTTACGTAGGCTACATATTTAGTATTGGAACTTAAAGACTCCCAGAATCCTCTGGATGTCCAGGACCAGTACCAAACAAAGCAGACTGTCCACTGTACCTTTGGCTTTGAGGATATCCCAGGATCATTTTGACTCTGATTTCCCTCCTCAAGACACTTCAGAGACCCCTGAAGAAACATCAGATTACAGGCAGGTGGAATACCGTTTCTCAGATCTGAAATGCAACTGTTGGACAAAAGAGAGGATATGGCAGCTAGAATTGGGCGTTCTTTGTCGATGGAGATAGCACACAAGACAGTTCAGTGAGAGTAAAGATTACATTGACATAGTATGTAAATAGATCACAGATGCAGTTGCACCAGGAAAATTGGTAGCTCATCCACTAGAGTGACCCATCTCTAGTCCCTGAGGAGTTTGGGGAAAGCTATTAGGTCACAGAAAGGAACAATAATAGATTGGTAACATAATGACAGATCCCTCTAGATGGTACCAGATAGTATCATACTGCAAAACACAGGGACAAGGACCACTGTCTAGGCCTACGGAGAAAGTAAGCAGCACCTTTCCCTCCTCAACAGAAAGTACCCCATCCCCAGTGGTGGCCTAGGGCAAAATTCCAATCATAGTAATGATAGCATCTCATCACCAGACCATTAGAAGCCACACTTGGGAAAGGAAGAGTAGTACAAAATACTGGTGCTTTGTATTGTATTTAATTAGACTTGTTGAAACTAACAAAATCAAAATTGAACAGAACAGACACACTCACACACACAGAGACTAAAACTGTTTCAGCTCTCAATCTCCTTATCTCAATCAACCATTCTCTTAGTTATCTATACCCTCTTTCCATATCCATGTACCATTCATTTTTTAAGTTTTTATTGATGTATTTTGTTTTTATATTTCAATGATTTAAAGATTATATTCACTCAGTGAGAAATCTTGTAACAAAGTTAAGCAAGTAAGTAAAACTAATACAACAGTGACCTCATTTGAAAGTGCATCCCATATCTGTAGCATCCCCATAATTTTTGTGAATAACTTCAAACTATTATTCTGAATGGTTGTGCCTGTTCACGGGTCAACCAATAATTCATCAATGTGCCTGTTTTCCAGTGATTTTTCCAAAACTTATCACTTTCCTTTTTTGTCATCTTTGCCAGTTGAGCGGTTGGGGGGTGGCGGGTGAAATGTAATCTCAAATGTGTAAATTTGCATTCCTCCAATTAGAAGTAATATGGAGTGTTTTGTTTTGTTATGTTTTTTCATATCTACAAATAGCCTAGGTTTCTTCCCTTGGGACTTGTCTGTTCATGTGCTTAGGATATTTATTATTTAAGGAATGGTTCTTGCTCTTATAAGTTTTAATCAGTTCCTTATATATTGTGGAATGGTACATTTGTCAGTGTAACTTGATGAAAAGTTGTTTGTCACTTGTTTCCCTTTTAATCTTATCTTTATTCAATTTGTACAAAAACTTTTTTTACTCCTTCATCAGAATTAACTATTTTATCTTCTGTGACCCTCTCTCCCTTGTTTTATTGAACTTTTCTCTCATCCATAGACATGATAGATAATTTTCCCTTGTTTCTCTAATTTGTTTATGATGTGGACTTTTATATATACATATATCACATACCTACTGGAAACTTACCTTTGAATAATATGTGGAATATTTAACTAAATCTAATTTCTTCCATATGATTGTCCATTTTCCCAGTTGTTTTTGGCAGATCGTGATTCCTTGTATGAGTAGCTGAGGTATTGGTGCTTATGAAATACTAGAGTAATAGCTACATTTGTTTTTGTATAATGCAGAAATAATTTGTTCTACTTAATAATTGTTCTATTTTTCAATCACTACCAAACTATTCAAAGAATTACTGTTTCATGTCATAGTTTGAGATCTAGCACTGCCAGCCCTGCTGTATTCCTATTTTTTCTTTCATCATTTCTCTCAATATTCTTTTTATGCCTCTAATTAAATTTCATTATTTTTTCAAATTATATGAAGTAATTCTTCAGTAGTTTTGTTGTTATATGACTGAATAAGAAAGCTAATTTAGGTAGTAACAATTTATTATATTGATTCATCATACTCATAAGAAATTAACTTTTTTAAAACATTATTTAGGTCTTTATTTCTAAGAAGAGTGGTTTATAGTTGTATTTATATAGTTCTTGTGTATATACTGGAAAGTTAGATTCCCAAGTATTTTGTATATTTTATAGAAATTTTCAATGGAATCCTTCTTTTTATCTTTTCCTGCTGGACTTTATTTGTAGTATATAAAATATTGATAATTCATGTAGATTTGTCTTATATCCTGGAAGTTTGCTGAAGTTATTCTTTCAATTAATTTTTAGTGAATTCTGAATTCAATGACATCATCATCATCTACAAAAAGTAATAATTTTGCTCTCAATTTGGTCTCTTCCAGTCATTGAAGTACCTGTTAGTACAGGCTGCTATGTAAAGATGGCTAAGTCTAAGAAATATACCACCCACAACCAGTCACAAAAATGGCATCAGGAAACCTCGGTCACAGAGAGACGAGTCTATGAAAGGGGTTGACCCCAAGTTTCTGAGAAACATGTGCTTTGCCAACAAGAAGGAGCTGAAGAAGATGGAGGTCAAAAATGCCAAAGCCATCAAGGCCTGAGCAGAGGCCATCGAGGCCCTGAGCACCAAGGCCCCCAAGTCTAAGTCCTTCAGGCCCAAGATCTCCAAGGCCAGTGCCTGGCACGCTGGCCACAAGATGGCCAGCAAGCATCCAGGCCCTGGGGTTGGCGCCAAAACTCCAGGCCCCAGGATCACAAAGTCTGACTCTTAGGTCACCAGAACCAACTGCCAAGCCCACTGACCCCAAAGTTACCAAGTCTGCCACCTAGATCAATAAATCTGATCCCAGGACTACCAAATCTGGCCCTGAGGCCACCAGATCTACCGCCAAGGCCACCAAGTCTGATTCCAAGGGCTGTCAACCCTATCTCAAGGAAGCCAAGTCTGATTCTAAGGCCACAAAACGCAGAGATTCCAAGGCAGCTAAGCCTACTGACCCCAAGCCTGCAAAGTCCAAACCCAAAGATGCTAGAGCTAAAACTGCTGGTTCCAAGCTTTCAAAATATTTGTTTCAGGAAGCATAGGATTTGTTTAAACCCTAAGCCACTGTTTTTTCCCAGCCAGAGGATGATTATTCACTATTTTGTACAAATAAAGGAAATGGTGAGTCATAAGAAAAAAAGTAATTAATTTTGTTACTTTTTTACCTGTATTTACCTCCTCAATTTATTTTTCTTGTCTTATTGTTATAGCTATAATTATATTACATGAAATAAAAGTGGCAGAAATAGACATTTTTGTTCTGCCCCTGATTTTATTGGAAAGAATTGTATTTTCTCTCCATTACATATAATGATAGTTCTTAGTTTTAGATATATACTACTTATCTCTTTAAGGAAAGGTACATTTACTATGTTTTATAGTGGTTTTTTTAACAGAAATGGATATTGTATTTTGTTAGAAGCTTTTTCTGCATTTATATAATAATGTAATTTATTTAGATTTTGCTATTAATACAACTGATTAAGTTAATAATTTGCCTAAAATTGAACCAACTCTAGATTTCTGGGAAAAAAATTCAGCATGGTAATACTACATAACCTTCATGATAAGTTGTTTTGGTCTCTTTATTAATATTTCATTTAAAATTTTTGCATCAAATTTCATTAATTCTATTGGTCTATAGTTTTATTTTTCTGTTTTGACTCTTCCCGTTATATGTATTGAGACCACATTTGTCTCATAGAAAGAATTTGGTAGGATCTCTTTTATTGATAGTTTTGCAGTTTAGGTAGTGTTGGAAGCATTCATGCTCTGAATGTTTGACAGAATACACTTGTGACTATATCTGGTCATGATTTTATTTTCTTTTTAAGTTCACTTATGGCTTGTTCAATTTCTTACTGTGAAATTGGCTTCCTTAATTTTTATATGTTTGGTTTTAATCTGGGTATTTTATATTTTGCAAATATTTGTTTATTGCATTTAAGTTGCCTGTTTTGTTGGCATATATTTGGACAAAAAAAAGTTTCATATGATATCCTTTATTTCTTTTTCTTTTGTTTTGAATTCTCTTTTTTATTTCTGATAGTGACAACTTGCCTTTCTTTTTCTTCTTTTTAATCAAATTACCTAATGCTTTCTCTTTAATCAAATTACCTAATTTTTTAAAAACAGCTCACAGTTTTATTTATTAACAATGGAATTTATGTTGTTATTATTTTCAATTTTGTTAATGTGTTCATTCATTTCTGGGATTTCTATTTTTGTGTTTCATTGAGGTTTTTTAATTGGTTGGTTTCCCAGTATTTTCAGTTGCCTTCCCAATTCATTTAGCTATTCTTTCTCTTTTGTTAATAAAAATATCTTTCCTCTGATGTGTTCTTTAACCTAACATTTCTTTAGTATTAAGATATTTAGTCTCCAATTGAATTTATTGTTTTTTCCAGTGGCCCTTTGTACAATTTATTATATTATGATCAGTAAAGGATATGCATAGTATTACTGCTTTTTTGAATTTTTTGTGAAATTTGTATGGTAATTCTTGTAAAAGCTGTCATATATCATTGAGAAATGTGTATAGCCCATTCTTTTCCCACTCAATAATCACCTATTTAATTTTCTTCTAAAATTCTGTTAGGTTCTCAAACTGTTATTTATTTTTGGTTTGGTTTTTCTAGAATCGATATGGTAAATTGAGATCTCACTATGGTAGTTTTACTATTTCTCCTTGTTTTTTTCTTTATGCTATGCTAGCCATATAAAAAAACAGGTACCATGGAATGAGATATTATAATGGACAAAAGATAAAGAACTACAACAGAATAACTACACAGAAAAGTCAAATGTAATTCTATAAGGAAAAAAATGAACTTTTATTAAAGAGAGAGCTATCAAACATTTCTAATGAAGAAATCATAGGGGAAACTCTGAAATTTGAAATACAAATGTAGGATTCAAGAGAAAAATTAAAAGATAAATACAAGTAAACAATCAGAAGGGACTTAATAAGGATGAGCTGTTAACATTTTAATAGGGGGAGAAGGTTAAAGGGTTTTCCCCTCCTGAATCCTGTCACAAAGAGTCATAGAAGTATTCAATTGAGACTAGACTGATAAACAGTTTATATTTTGAAAATGTTGGAAGAAAAAAGAAAATGGAAAGAGGAAGAATTCATTTTTTGAAACAACATTCACAGCCATTCCCTTTTTTTATTTCCAGTGCTACAATCATAGGCTAAGCCTCCTCCTAACTGATCTTTCTTCCAAAATGATCCCTTCATATTAAAGGATTGTCATGAACATAATCAATGTGATATGACAGGGTATGCCAGAAAGGACATGAGTCTCAGGGTCAGGAAATCTTGGTTCAAGTACCAAATCATCATTATTAAGTCCTGACTATGTGCAAAACCGTGTAGAAAACTGAGTGAGGATTCAACAAATAGAAAAGCAAGGCAGTCCCTGCTTGTTCCCATGTGATCTTGGACAATTCACTTAACCTCCCCATACCTCAATTGCCTCATCTGTAAAATAAGATTAGATAAAATAGCTTCTGTCTTCCTCCTTTGTGCCTTTATACAAGTCCTACTTGCTTGGAAGGCATTCTTTCAAATTGTTTTGCAATTACATCTAAAAACAATTTTTAACATTTTTTTTGAGATCTGACTCTTCTTCCCCTTCTCATTAAGAAGGCAAACAATTTGATATAGGTTAAGCATGTGTAGTTATGTAAAAAATATTTCCATATTGATCATGCTGTGGACAGATGAAAAAATAAAGACAATTTTAAAAAGGAAAAAGAAAGAAAGTATGCATTGATCTACATTCAAACTCCATGAGTTATTTCTATTTTTCTAGTCCCTAACTGATGGGCATCCATTCAATTTCTATTCCTTTGCCACCACAAAAAAAGAGCTATTATAAATATTTTTGCATATAAAGGTATTTTTCTCTTTTCCTAATCACTTTGGAGTACAGATCTAGTAGAGGTATTGCTGGGTCAATGGGTATGCATGGGTTTTACAGTCCTTTGGGAGTGTTCCAACTCTCCAGAATGCTTGGATCAGTTCGCCACTTCATCAATAGTTCTTTGGTGTCCTAATTTTCCCACATCCCTTCCAACATTTGTCATTTTCCTTTTCTGTCATATTAGCCAATCTAATAGGTATGAGGTGGTATCTCAGAGTTGTTTTAATTTGCATTTCTCTAATCATTAGTGATTTAGAGCATTTTTTTTATATGACTATGGATACCTTTGATTTCTTCATCTGAAAACTGCCTGTTCATATCCTTTGACCATTTATCAATTGGGGAATAACTTATATTCTTATAAATTTGACTCAGTTCTCTATATATTTGAGAAATGAGGCCTTTATCAGACATTTATTATAAATTTTTTTCACATTTATGATTACTGTGTATTTCCCTCCATCCTATATTTTTCCTCATTTATTCTTGTCTCTCCTTTCAACCTATCCCTCCTCAAAAGTGTTTTGCTTCTGACCACCACTCTGCAATCCACCCTCCCTTCTATCAGCATTCCCTTTCTCTTATCCCCTTCCCCTCCTACTTCCCTGTAGGGAAGACAGATTTCTGTACCCAACTGAGTGTGTATGTTATTCACTCTTTCAGTCAATTCCAATGAGAGCAAAGTTCAAATGTTGTCCAACATCTCCCATCTTCCTCTCCATAGTATTTGCTCTTTTGAGCCTCTTTTGTGTGTGATAATTTACCCTATTCTACCTCTCCCTTCTCCATTCTTCCCATGTATCTCTTTCTCACTCATTAATTTTATTTTATTTTTTAGCTATCATCCATCATACTTAACTCACACCCATGTCCTCTGTCTATGTATATTCCTGCTAACTTCCCTAATAATGAGAATGTTCTTATGAGTTACAAATATCATCTTCTTATGTAGGAATGTAAACATTTTAACCTTATTAAATGCCTTATGATTTTTCTTTCCTGTTTACCTTTTTATGCTTCTCTTGTGTCTTGTATTTGAAAGTCAAATTTTCTATTCAGCTCTGATCTTTTCATCAGGAATGCTTAAAAGTCCTCTACTTCATTAAATATCCATTTTCCCTTGAAAGATTATATTTATTTTGCTGGGTAGGTGATTCTTGGTTGTATTCCTACCTCCTTTGCCCTCTCAAATGTTATACCCCAAGCCCTCTGATTCTTTAATGTAGAAGCTGCTAAATCTTATGTTATCTTGAAAATGGCTCCAGAATACTTGAATTGTTTCTTTCTGTCTGCTTACAATATTTTCTCTTTGAACTGAGAGCTCTGGAACTTGTCTATATTCCTAAAAGTTTTCATTTTCAGATCTCCTTCAGGAGGTGATTGTATTACTTCAATTTTTATTTTACAATCTGGTTTTAGGATATCAAGTCATTTTTCACTATTAACTTTGTGAAATATGATATCTAGGCTCTTTTTCTGATCATGGCTTTCAGGTGCCCAATAAGTCTTAAATTATCTCTCCTTGATCTGTTTTCCATATCTCTTGTTTGTCCAATAAGATATTTCACATTTTCTTCTTTTTTTTATTATTTTCATTTGTTTTATTGCTTTTTGATATCTCATGAAGTCATTAGCTTCTACTTGCCCAAGGCTAATTTTTAAAAAGGCATTTTCTTCAGTGAGTCTTTGTACCTCTTTTTCCATTTGGTCTATTCTGCTTTTTAATGAGTTCTTTTCTTTGGTGAATTTTTGTACATCTTTTGGGGGGAGCAATTTTACTATTTTTTGACTGATAACTCTATGTTGAAGTTGGTTTTGCTCCCGAAATAGAGGGGCCACTGTCCCAAGCTTCAGGTTGTTAATGCTGCTGTTTTCTGAGCTAGTTCTAGGGGGTTGTAAGTTTTCAGTCCGTCCATGGTGGTATATCTAAGGAGTGCTGTGGTCACTATCCATTTGGCCTATGTTCTGGTCTCTGATGAAACCACAAGCATTCTTTTCTGCCCTGGTAGTGTGACCAGACTTCCTGCTTGACTGTAGTTACATGCTCTAGTGAGCTAGTGCTCTTTCTTGCCCTGTGACTGTGAACAACATTTGGGCAATGCAACAGAGTCCTGCACCCAGTGCCAGCAGATGGCCCCCTATAATCTCCTTCTGACCAATTGTCTTACCCTCTTGTCATCTATGGGCTGAGAGCCACTGCTGCCAATTCAGCACCCCACCAAGGCCTGCTTCTGGCTTTCCGGGGTACCACCTGAATCTGTGCTACATTCTCACCCCAATGAGACAGCACTTTCCTGCCAACCTTCTAAGTTGTCTTTAGGTGGAAAATTATTTCACTCCATCTTCTTGTTGCTTCTGCCACTACAGAATTAATTTTGAGAAATTATTTTAAAGTTGCTTGGAGGGGAATTTGGGAGAGCTCAAAGGAATCCCTGCCTGTACTCCACCATCTTGGCTCTGCCCCACAGTGAAGGTACTCTTTCCTAACCTCTACTCCTTAGGAGCAGCTAGGTGACACACAAGATAGAGCACTGAGCTTGAAATCAGGAAGATTTGAGTTAAAATCTAGCTTCAAACAATTACTAGCTAGTTGACCCCGGGCAAGTTATTTAACCTCAATTTATCTCAGTTGCCTCATCTGTAAAATGGGGGGGTAATAATAGGACCTATATCCCAGGGATCTTGTGAGGATCAAATGAGATAATATGTGTAAAGCACTTAGCATGGGGCCTGGTGGACAGTAATTGCAATATAAATATTAGCACAAAGTCAAGAAATTAGCAGGAAAAAATGAGCAAACAACAAAAAAAGAACCTGACCATCAAATGATACTGTGGAGACAGGGAAGTTGAAGACAGAAATTCAGAAGACATTGATATAAAAACATTTACAAGCAATGCCTCAAAGAAAAATACAGATCATACACAAGCCCAAAAACAATTCCTAGAAGAACTAAAGAAGGACATTTAAAAAGAAAAATAATAATAGTTGTGGAGGAAAAATTAGAGGAAAGTAAGAGCAATGCAAGACAATTGTGACATGAGAACTAACAGTTTCATAAAAGAGACACAAATAACTTTTTAAAAATCAGAACTAGGCAAATACTAAAAGAGGTGCTAAACCTCACTGAAGAAAATAACTCCTTAAAAATTAGAATTAGGCAAGAGGAAGCTAATAACTCCATGAGACATCAAGAAATAATAAAACAAGTCAAAAGAATTTAAAAAAAGAAAATGTAAAATGTCTCATTGGAAAAAAAAAAATTGACCTAGAAAAACGATCCAAGAGAATAATCTAAGAGTTCTTGGAGAACTTGAAAGCCAAAATAAAAAATAAAAAAGAGCCTAGACATCATATTTTAAGAAATTATAAAGGAAAATTGCCCAGCTATCTTAGATGAAGAGGATAAAATAGAAATTAAAAGAATCTACCAATCATCTCCTGAAGAAAAAAAAAAAGATCCCAAAATGGACCCAATAACATAACAGTCAAATTCCAGAACTCACAGGTCAAAGAAAAAAATACTAAAAGCATCCAGAAAGAAATCATTCAAAGACCATGGAACCACAGTCAGAATCACAAAAGATTTAGCAGTTTCCCTGTTAAAGGGGCATAGCTTGGAACATGATATTCTGGAAGACAAAGGAGCCAGGATTATAACCAAGAATATCATTCAGCAAAACTGAGTATACTATTTCAAAGAAAAATGTGGATACTTAATGAAATGGAGGACTTTCAAGCATTCCTAATGAAAATACAAAAACTAAATCAAAAACTTCATATGAACAAAGCTCAAGAGAAGTATAAAAAGGGAAACATGAGTGAGAAATCACAAGGGACATAATAAATTTAAACTATTTATATTCTTTTATGGGAAAATGATCCGTAAGAGCTTTATCATCATTAGGGCAATTAAAATGAGTCTACTTAGACAGAGGGCATGAGTATGAAACTATTATGTTGGGATGATCTCACTTTCTAGAATGATGCACTGAGGGAAGGGAAAAGGGAGAGGAAGAATGGGGGAAATCATCTCACATAAAAGAGGTGTTCAAGGAAGAATTTTTTACAATAAAGGAGAAAACTGGGGAGGGGGGCAATAGGGAATACTTCAATCTCACTCTCAACTCACCCAACAGGGAAATAGAAAGACAAGTGACCTAAGAGAAAGGGAGTAGTGATAGAGAGAAGGTAGATTAAAGGAGGCAGTGGTCAGAAGCAAAACTAATTTTTGGAGAAGGGACAGGGTAAAAATGATAAGAAGAAAGGATAAATAGAAGAGAATAGAATGATGGAAAATATACAGTGTAAATATGAATGGGATGGACTATCTCATAAAATGGAAGCAGAAGGTAGAATGGCTCAGAAACCAGAATACAATGATATGTTGTTTACTTAAGACACACTTAAAGCAAAAAGACACAGACAAGGTTAAAATTAGGGGCTAAAGGACAATCTATTATACTTCAGTTGAAGTAGAAAAGGCAGGAGCAGCATTCCTGATCTCAAACAAGGCAAAAAAGAAAATAGCTGTAATTAAAATAAAATTAAAACTATATTTTGCTAAAATGTACCACAGGTAATAAATTAATATTGTTACTGAATATATATGCAACAAATGGCAGAGCATCCACATTCTTTAAAAAAAAGTTAAATGAGTGATAGATAGTAAGACTATATTAGTGGGAAAGCTTAACTTACATAAATCTAACTATCAAATAAATAAATAAGATATTAAGAAGATGAATGTAATTTTTGACAAATTAGATATGACAGACCTCTGGAGAATACTGAATAGGAATATAAATGAGTGGACCTTTTTCTCAGCTACATGTGGTATCTTCACAAAAATTTACCATGCATTACGGCACAAAAACCTCACAAACAATACATAAAAACGGAAGTAATAAATGCATCCTTTTCAGACCATAATGTAACAAAAAGTACATTCAATAGATAGCCCCAGAAGCATAGATTAAAAATTTATTGGAAACTAAGTAATCTAATCCCAAAGAATGAGTGAGTCAAGTAACAAATCATAGAAATAATCAGTAAGTTCATTGAGGATAATGACAACAGCGAGACAATATATCAAAATATGTGGGATATAGCCAAAGCAGTACTTAGAGGAAAATTATATATCTAAACACTTGAGTCAGAGACAGACAGAGCAAATCAACAAATTGAGCATAAAACTTTAAACATTAAAAAAAGAACAAATTAAAATCTTCAAGTTAGCACCAACATAGAAATCTCAAAGATCAAATAAGAGATTAAATTAAAAGTAAAAAAATGAACAATAAATAAAACTAGAACTTGGTTTAATGGGGGGAAAAGGCAATAAAATAGATAAACCATGGAATAACTTGATTTTTAAAAAATGAAAGAAAGAAGAAAACCAAATTTCCAGCATCAAAAATGAAAAGATTAATATACAACTAATGAAGATGAGATTAATTCAACTGTTAAGAGTTGCCCACCTACATGCCAATAAAACTGACAGTCTAAGTAAAATTGATAAACATTTACAAAAATATAAATTACTCAGATTAACAGAAGAGAAAATAGAATACTTAAGTAAGACTATCTTAGAAAAAGAAATTAAACAAATCATAAATAAGTATCCTAAGGGAAAAATAACACCAACAGTAGATGGATTTACAAATGCATTCTACCAAACATTTAAAGAACAATTAATTCTAATATTATGTAAACTGTTTTTTAAAAATAAGTAGAGAAACAGGTCTACCAAATTCCTTTTATGACACAAATATCCTATTATACCTAAGCCAGAGAGGTCGAAACATAGAAAGAAAACTATAGACCAATACAATTAATGCATATGTGTACAAAATTTTTAAATCAAATACTAGCAAGGAGACTACAGCAATATATCAAAAAGATTGTACATTATGCCTACACTGGATTTATGCCAGGAATGCAGGGCTGGTTCAATATTAGGAAAACTATAAGCATAATTAACTATATAAATAACAAAAAGAACAAAAGTCATATTATATCAATAGAGGAAAAGAAAGATTTTTGACAAAATGTAACACATGTTCTTAATAAAAATACTAGAAAGCATAGGAATAAATGGAGCTTTTCTTGAAAATGATGAGTAGTCTCTATCTAAAACCATCAGCAAACATTATCTGTAATGGGGATGAACTAGAAGCCTTTCCAATAAGCTATGGGCTCAAGCAAGGATTTGCAAGACCATTGTTATCATTTAATATTGTACTAGAGAAGGAAGCTATAGCAATAATACAAGAAAAAGAAATTGAAAGAATAAGAATAAGCAATGACAGAAAAAACCTATCACTTTTTTTTGCAGATGATATAGTTAGACAGCCATAGAGAGTCAACTAAAAAACTAGTCAAAACAATGAACAATTTTAACAAAATTGTAAGATATGAAATAAAACCACACCAATTATTTTGTCAATAATATATAGAAATGGTAAATTTCCTTATATTATCTAGAAATTCTAGATTCCTATATGTTATCAACAAAACCCCACCAGAATAGATAGAGAGAAAACTTCCACTGAGAATAACTGCAGACAGTATAAAAATTTGGGAGTCTACTAGCCAAGACAAATTATATATTATATACACATAATATATATTTTATATATGTACAAATTATATAAACAAAATTACAAAACACTCTTCACACAGATAAAGATAGATCTAAATAACTGTAGAAATATTAATTGCTCATTGGTAGACTGAGCCAACATAATAAAAATGACAATACTATTTAAATTAGTTTACTGAATTAATTAATTCTTCATTAATTACTCAAACCAATCAAACTATCAAAGAATTACTTCATAAAGCTAGACAAAATATTAACAAAATTCATCTGAAGGAAAGTAAGATCAAGAATATCAAGAGAATCAATGCAAAAAATGTAAAGGAATGGAGCCTAGTAGTACCAGATCTCAAACTATGTTATAGTAATCAATGAAACAATTTGGTACTGGATAAGAAATAGAGTTGTTGATAAATGGAACAAATTAATAACACAATATATAGAAGCAAAGGAACACAGTAGCCTAGTTTTAAATAGGCCTAAAAAATCCTCAATTTGGGGACAAAATCTCACTATTTGACAAAAAACTGCTTGGAAAACTGGAAAGTAGTATAACAGAAACTAGGCATATACAGCCAAACATCAACTTTTGGGAGTAATGTTCCTAGAAAATGGTGTGAAAATGAAAAACATGAATATTGATATATTGAACTTATGGGAAATAAGGGTTTAAGTGTCCAAGATCATTAAAACTGTAATCTTTGACTAGAGATGGCTAAATACTCTTTTTTGCATATAATTCTTTTTTTTTTAGGCGATTGGGGTTAAGTGACTTGCCCAAGGTCACACAACTAGTAAGTGTCAAGTGTTTGGTTTGAGGCTGGATTTGAACTCAGGTCCTCCTGACTTCATGGCCGGTGCTCTTTCCACTGAACCACCTAGCTGCCCCCATGTAATTCTTTATAACAAAACATTATTTCTGATAATATGCACTTTTCTTAACATAGTAACCATGAAATAACCCATAAAATGCAGAGATGAGAGGCAAAGTCAGACTGAAGGGGGAGGTAGTGATGGACTGTAATGTCAAAATAACCCCCAAGGTAAAAAAAAGGAAAAGGGGCAACACCTGCCATCTCCAATCTCCCTTTCTGTTCCTGGTTGAACCATTTCCCAATAAAAAGTACATGCCTTGGGGTGAGTCCCCAGGCCCTCCACACCTTGCAAGTCAGGATGTCTGGGAAAAGCCCTGCAATAGGGACCCCAGGGGAGGTGAGATGCTGGCTCTGCTGTACAAATGCTGGTAAGAGGGCGAGGGTCACCACCATCCCATTTACCCACAAACTTTGTTTCTTTTCCATTTTTTCAATTCCCTTATCACATTTCTTACCTAACTTAAGAAGTTACTTTAGCACTTTCTGGAGCAGATTTGTGGACAATTTTAAGAATATTTTTTCTTTTTTGAAGTTACAAATTGCACATCATGCTTCTCATTTTTTCCCCTATTGCACATAGCCATGAATATGTGAGATTGCCAACAGGAAAAAGAAAATGAGGTTACTAATAAAATCACTTGAATGCTTGAAGTTGAGAATATCAAATGTTCAATTATTGAAGATTGCATCAATATTTTGTACCAAGATAAGCTCAAAATGAGTATATGATTTAGACATAAAGTAAATTAGGGGAGCATGGAAGAAGTTACCTGTCACAGAGATAGAGAGATAGATAGATAGATAGATAGATAGATAGATAGATAGATAGATAGATAGATAGAT
>NW_020947122.1:1470260-1502841 GCF_900497805.2 Vombatus ursinus
GATAGATAGATAGATAGATAGATAGATAGATAGATAGATAGATAGATGATAGATATTCCATTACCAAAAGAGAGAGAAATTCATGGAAGGTAAAACAGATAATTTTGATTACATTATTTTTTTAAAAAGCTTTTGCACAAACAAAACCAATGCAACCAAAATTAGAAGTAAAGCAGGAAACTAGTAAAATATTGCAGCAAGTTTCTCTGATAATGATCTTATTTCTCAAATATATGGATAACTGAGCAAAATTTATAATAAAAAATGTCTTTCCCCAATTGATAAATGTTCAAGGGATATAAATAGGCAGTTTTCAGAGGAAGAAATCAAAGCTATTAATATTCATATGAAAACATGTCTAAATCACTAATAATTAGAGAAATTCAAATTAAAACAACTCTGAGGTACCACCTCACCTCCATCATAATGACAATGGATTTGAACTCAGGTCCTCCTGACTTCATGGCCGGTGCTCTTTCCACTGAACCACCTAGCTGCCCCCATGTAATTCTTTATAACAAAACATTATTTCTGATAATATGCACTTTTCTTAACATAGTAACCATGAAATAACCCATAAAATGCAGAGATGAGAGGCAAAGTCAGACTGAAGGGGGAGGTAGTGATGGACTGTAATGTCAAAATAACCCTTATTATTAGCTTAATAACCCTTTTCCTTCAGAAAAGGAAAATGACAAATGTTAGAGGGAATGTGGGAAAATAGATATATTAATGCACTGCTGGTAGAGCTGTGAACTAGTTCAACCATTCTGAAGAACAATTTGGAACTATACGCAAAGGGCTATACAACTGTACATACCCTTTGATCCAGCAATGCTGCTACTAGGTCTATACCCCAAAGAAATCAAAGAAAAAGGAAAAGAATCCTTATGGACAAAAAAATTTATAGCAGTTCTTCTTTGTGGTGGCAAAAATTGCAAACTGAAGAGATGCCTATAAAATTATGATATATGAATGTGATTAAATGTTATTGTGCTGTCAGCAATGATGAATAGGATGCCTGGGAACATTTCTATGAACTGATGCAAAATGAAATGAGCAGAACCAAGAAAATAAACTACATAATAAAAGCAATACAATATGGCAAAAATAGACAAATCTAAAAGATTTAGCATCTCCACTCGATACGATCACCCAGCTCAATTCCAAAGATCTCAGGATGTAAAATGTTATCTTCCTCCAGAGAACTGATAACTTCTTGTGCAAAGTGAAGTATTATTTCCTTTCTTAATTGTTCTTGCTTTTTATTTTCATTTTTTTTGGAATATGATTAATGTGCTTAACTTCAGATATATAATAGGTATCATATTTCTTGCCTTCTCAATGGGTAGGGGAAGGGGAAGGGAGAGAATTTGGAACTGAAAATAAAAATAAAAATTTATTTGAGGTGGGAGGAAGGACAGTGATGAAAGTACCTATTACAGAAGCATTCTTTGAGTCTAGAATATTAGGAGCAGGGCCAGAATGGTATAAGAAGGTTGGCCTGACCTGGCCCCCTCCACGTAATGGAGGCTTCAGGAGGAACTCATCAATAGGAGGAAACAGCCTGCTAAACAGATAATCCAGGATGTCAAGGCCACAGGAAATGATGGATGTTCCAGGACAAGTAGGCCCCATGTGCTGATGCAGGTTCCAGGGTAATATTATAACTGAAGCATAATTGCAAACTCCAGAGCACAGCCTCTTGTACATAGTAGGTATTTAATAAATATCTGTGAGTTGAATTGAATAAATACCTCCAGTTTCTTCTAGTGAGCCTGGTATGGCATGTTCTCCAATTCCTTCACCATACTATTTGCCCTTTCTGAGAATTCTACAGTTTGTCAATATCATTCCTAAAATGGGGTGAACAAAGCTGAAGACAATATTCCAGTTGTGATCTATTCACGACAGAATACAATATGACTGTCTCCTTGCTTATGGACACTTTCCTTCTATTAATGAAACTGTTACAAATGCTCTTTTTTCTTTCTGTGGATCCAAAGGCACCTCTTCCTCCTTGTCTTATCTCAAGGATTTCTCCACGTGGTCTTTTCTATCTCTCCTTCTGTGAATTTCCTTTCTACAAGCTCAGTCAAAGCATATTACACAATGAAACCAGATTGGGCCTTGGCCATTCCCGTCTTCACACCTTTGCTCTCCTGATATTCCATAGATGAAGTTTGGCCACTGCTTATAAGAAATCATGTTAAGAGACTTACTGTTCAGGTATTTATTAGACTATATGGATGAGATCCCTTCCAACTCTGAAATTCTTAGAATTCTCTTCCCCCATCCCCTAACACTAACCCGCTTATACTTTTCATTTTGTCAATGCATCAAAGGCCAACTTAGATACCATGACTTGTCTTGTGAAGCCTTCTCTGATGTTTTCAAATGGAAATGATTTCTCTCATATATTATTTTATGTTCCTCATGTGCACTTAGCATTTTGTAATTTGTGTTACATTTATCTTATTTTCCGTAGTAGAATGTAAGCTCTGGAGGGTAGGGACTATTTATTATATGTTTTTGTATGTCACCCAGTTCCTAGCCAGGCACATTACATAGCAATCATTTTGTAAATATTTGTCGAATGAAATGAATGAATCAGTGAATTCATAGAGCAATTATCATATCATAGCTCTTATATACAACATTTCTTATTTTAGTAAACAAAACAATGAAGGTAAAGGGCTTTAAATGTCAGTTGTTGCTACTATTGTCTGAACCACTTATTTTGTCCATTAATTATTGAGGGGCTTACATTGTAAACTACTTATTCATGTGTATTTTTACTTGTTTCCCCAAAAAGATTATTAGCTTCTAGATAGGACAACAATGATGAGTCATTCTGAATTCTCTTGTATGCCCATCAATTCCTAGCACAGTGCTGGGAATAGTAGGCACTTAATTGGGAGTTATTAAATAAGGTGGCAAAAGTTATTATTCTTATTTTTTCTAAAGACAGCATCCCTCCTTTGCAAAGGTGTCTCTAGTGGGGTTCCTGCCAAAATGTTCACATTCAGTCAAGACATAGTCTTCTTTGCCATTTCCCATCTCTAGCCTTGTTTCCATCCTCTACTTTTATATTTAGCAGCAAAACTTAGTTTCCTCAAAGGACAATTTAAATTATTTTATCCATCTTCTTCTATGACTTCTAATTTCCTCTTGAGTCAAATTAAAGCTGCTCATCAAAGACCACAGCTGTATCTGCCTCTGTTCCAAGTGAGCTGTTCTCAGCTCCTAGTAAAGTATACATTGTCCACTCAAATCTGAGGTAAACAAGGTTAAGTGACTTGCCCAGGGTCACACAGCTAGTAGTTGTCTGAGTCCAGATTTGAACTTAGGAAGTTGAGTCTTCTTGATTCTAAGCCCAGCTCTCTATTTATTGTGTCACCTAACTGCTAGAGTTTAAATACTTAGTAGCTGAGTGATCTTGCGCAGCTTAGGGAACCTCTATGTGCATCAAATAATTCTCTAGGTCTTATCTTCAGTTATATGGATTGAAAGAAGGTAGTTGATAGACCTGCATTGAAGGGGAAAGTTCCCTACATTAATAAAATCAGGCCTTGAAAATATATGTTGCCCTTCTGTAATGATTCTCTCTTCCTTGTTATTTTCTCCTTTAAGATTCTATTAGTCTGATTTCCTCCATGAAGATATCCCAGCGGTGGGGGAAAAACAAAACAAAACAAAACAAAACAAAACAAAAACATCCTATAGAGCTACATGCCAACCTCTCTAGCAATGAGAGAAAGCAGGATATAGTGGAAAGTGCTATGCAATTAGAAATTGAGTCCTTGGGGCAGCTAGGTAGCACAATGGATAGAGCTCAGGCCTTGGAGTCAAGAGAACCTGAGTTCAAATCCAGCCTCAGACACTTGACACCTACTAACTGTGTGACCCTGAGCAAGTCACTTAACCTCAATTGATTAAGTTAAAAAAATAAATAAATAAAAAATAAAAAAATAGAAATTGAGTCTTGGCCCTCTCAATGTCTGTGTGATCTTTGGTAACTGACTTAACTAAAGTGAACTCTGAACCCTGAACTTCATTTGGAAAATAGGTATGATAATATACACATATAATGCATAATAGAGATAGCTAGGTGGCATAATGGATAGAACAGTAGACTTAGAGTTAAGAAGATCTGATTTCAAATCCAAACTCAGATACTTACTATCTGTGTGACCCTGGGCAAGTTACATAACCTCTGTCTGCCTCAGTTTCCTCTTCTGTAAAATGGAGATAATAATGGCACCCACCTGCCAAAGTTGTTAGAAGGATAAAATGAGATAATATTTATAAAGCAATTTTCAAACCTCAAAGTGCTATATAAATGCTGGCTATAATCATTATTATTACAGATGAATTATCTACCTCACTCAGTGATTAAGAATATTTTAGAATCATATATCTATAATTAAAGGGGACCTTAGACTTCATCTAGTTGAACCTACTCATTTGTGAAGGAGTAAACTGAGGGCCAAAAAAGTTAAGTGACCTGCCCAAGAACACAAAGGGAGTAAACATCATAGACAAGAATGCAAGAATATAAAATGTAAAGATGAAATGTAAAGAAAGGAGTTATTCGTAATCATAAAACCCCAAATAGATAGAAGTTATTACTATTATTCATGTAAATCTATAGTTGGCAATATACATTTTTATGCTGCTTTCATTTACACTGTGAATTTTTCTTCATTTTTTCTCTATCTTTTATTTTTTTATTCATTTGTTCAACAAATAAATTCCTCAAGAAGAGAGATTTTTTTTTGTGGCTAATTCTTGTATATTTGCTAAAAGTAACTGGCCAAGTGCTGTGAATATAGTGGGTACTCAATAAATATTGCTGCTACAACTTATTATTTCTAGAGGTAATATGAGACAGTGGTCCAGAAGAAATGTTGCCCCATGAAAAAAGACTAGCCAAAGAACAAACAGTTCACCTATATTCTAGTCCTAGCTCCCTATGGTTCAAGGGTCAACACACCCTCTCTTATCCCTTCTCCAATGCGCCTCTTATAGTCTTGGACAGATTTCTAAGTTTGACTTTGGTATACTGTCATACTGCCATTATGTATCCAGGTTCTGGAGTGATGGTTGGCTGGAGGTTGAAAAGATTGTATTGCTCTTCTTAGTGCAGATATAATCTATAAAAGCTTTAATTTAAACTATCAGACATTTCTAACACTCTGTATACCTGCATTCTGCAAGGACTTCATACATTGTCTTGGATAATCTCAATTTGGATGTGGTGGTGAACTCAAAGTAGGAATACTGCTGAACTGTGGAAGTCACGTGTGGCTCCTAAGGCAAATTATTTGTCCTGATGTAATGCACTTATCTCTGCATATGCCTTATCCTCTTACTTGACTATAAGGTGCATGATAGGAAGAGCTATCTCATTTAAACTTTATAGCCACACCAATTCTTTGCACAGAGTTCTGCACACGGCAGACACAATAAACAATTATTGAATTGAATCTTTCACCCTTAAAACCATTAGCTTCATTTTTGTATTGGTGACACTCCCTAATCTGTGCAGAATACCTTAGGCCTAGACTGATGTTGCTGTCTTTTCTATTTCTAATCCTGCCATGATAGGCTTTGTGAATCAAGTTGGCATCATATCTGAATGATTCAACTTCAATAGGAGGACCTCATGTCAGAAGAAAAGAACAACCAAAGGAATTCAAAACCTTTAATCCCATCTTGTCCAATTACTTGCAACCATGTTCAGGCCAGTATATGATCAAGATACGTAATAAGTAAGGGACAGAAATTATTTTCTTAGAGAGTTGAGGTTGATGGGGGGAGAGGTGTAAGGGTGAATCAGCATCCAAATCTATTATTTCATCTGTGTATGGATGTTCTAATGTGTACACTCCCTCCACCAAAACAGTGCAACCACTCATCTGTAACCTTTGGCCTTCAAGAAATACTCAGGGTCACTAAGAAACTAAATGCCATTTCCATGGTCACACTATACATATGCCAATGTAAAGAGTCAGAGGATCTGAGATTAATTTTGATAGTAGAAGTTGGGCAAGTCACCTAACCTCCTTGTGCCTCAGTTTTCTCATCCGTAAGGATGAGTGAGTTGGGCTAGATGGCCTATAAGATCCCTACTAGCTCTAAATTTGTGTCTTATGAATCAAAGGAAAAATTTGAACCAACTTTCTGATACCAAAGCCAACCTTCTATCCATGATCCCAGACTAACTTTCTTTAAAACTGCCAAACTCTGTTAACTCCCCCTCTAGCTATGAGGGAAATAATAGCGGAACTTGACCTGGTAATAAAATCACAGCCTCTTCTGCTCACCTTGTCAATGATCTTTAATCTGTCCTGGATACAGGGGGAAATCTTTTGATAATTTGGTATAAAGAAAATCAGCCTTGAAGTCATTTGTCCCAGATTCTGAGAATGACAGCCTCAAGCAACTTTCAGATTCGCTAGTAATCCTGAATAATCCCGGCAACAAGGAGGAAAGTCACTTAAGGAACTAGTGGAAGGCCTACAGAGGTTTCAGATATTTGAGAAAAAGGACAATTCAAGTTAACCAGAAGGAATGCTAAGAGGTGTTTCATGCAGGCCAAGCACCAGAGTGATTGCCAGCATTTCTGGTAAACCCTATACAGTGACAGAGTCATATTGGATATTGGATAATACAAGTATTACAGGGTGGAACAGGACAAATGGAGGGAATTCTGAATTATTCTGCAAGGCTGATCATACAGCCACGGCAATAAATGTCTGTTTGTTTATTTGGGTTTTTTTTCCCCCATTTGGACAAGTCTTTCAAAAGAACTTTGATCTTTCCTGAAAGAAATGGTTTCACCTTTTCATTTCTGCTCTGATTTCTTTCACATAGGGTCCTCAGAGGAAAATGTTAAAAATAGCTTTAGAAGAAAGGATGCTTGAATCCACAGGCCAAATCTATGAATCGTGAAAGTCTGGACAATTCCAGGGCAGAAGATATTATTTGATATAAGAATAACACACATTTATAGAGCCCTTTAAGGTTTACAAAATATTTTCTTCACTATAACTATATGATATAGGTAGTACATGTATTATTATCCCCATTTTACAGCTGGAAAAGATAGATTTGTCTATGCTTATACAACCAGTAAGTACATAAGGTACAATTCACACTCAAATCTTACTCCAAGTCCAAGAATGCTTTCATAATACCCTACAGTCTCCAGTTTTGTAATATGTAAATATTCTGGTTTTCTTCATTGTGATCCAAATTAAGCCTGTTATTCATGAGTTACTGACACTCCAGTGTCAGTTCTCTTATCATGGCATGGACATAACTCATGGTACCTAAGGCTATACAAAATATAGCTTCTGGTAAGCCCTGGCAAATTAGAAGGAAAGGAAGGAAACATCAATTTATTGTTTAACTATGTGCTAGGCACTGTGCCAAGCATTTTACAAGTATTATCTCATTTAATTCTCACAATAACTGTGAGAGGTAGATGTACTATTATTAGTCTCATTTTACAGTTGAAGAAACTGAGGTAATGAGAATCAAGGTGATTTGCCCAGGGTCACATAGCTAGTATCTGAGGTTAGAGTTGAACTCAGGACTTTTTGTCCCCAGGACCAGCACTCTGCACCACCTAGCAGCCTTGGCAGGCTTCATAATGGATATGGCTATTATTGGAGGTCTAAGCCAGCTAAATTCAGAGAGAATCATCGCCAGAGCAATGGCTATGAAGTGAGATTCTCTCCCTTTAACAAGTCACAAAGAGGATCTACTAATCCACCCACAATCAACAAGCCTGCCAGGCATCTACTATGTGCCAGGCCCTATGCTAAGTACTGAGCATACAAAGATAAAAATAAAACCACCTCCCACCTCTGTGATAAAGGACAGAGGAAGAGATCACATGTATACAAATGTGCAAAATAAGTGTATATAAATGTATATAAAATAAATATACTGCAATGGAAGGAGGAAGAGAAGAACTAGAAAATAAAGTTATCAGAAAAGGCCTCACAGAGGAGGGGTTGTCTGAGATGAACTTTGAAAAACTAGGAACACTAAGAGTTAGTAGGGAGCATATTCCAAAAATGGTCATGAAGACAAGAGGATGAAAAGTTGTGTGTGAGTAATATCAATACAGCCAATTCGACTCTGAAGGCAGAGGAAAGATGGAATCTGCATCAGAGTATGTTCCAAAAATCTTAGTATAATTTTAAGCTTTTAAAGCTTAAAACTGCACTAAGACTCTTGGGACACCCTGTGTAAACATATTTAAATCCTTGCTATGATTATATCCATTATAAATGAAAAAAATCCATTCCAAAAAGGACTTATTCCTTCCTTGCCTATTCTCAAGTCCATGTGTTACCCCAAAATGGACAGAAATATTACTTTAACTGGAGGCATTATTTGTATTATTTCAAGAAGTACAGAATAAGTGAAAAATAGAGCCTTTAAATGAAGTGTTTTGATGTGAAAAACAGGGCCCAATCAACTTGATACATTTGTTGGATATTTTGAAAGCATCTCCCTGCGGAGGATATAAACATTCCTATTGGCATCTTGGAGTGAAGATAAAAGACATCTTGTGATTAAATCTCGGTGTCTGGGGTTATGCCACGATTACTTGGTTGGTTTGGAGCTGCTTTGATACCTGCCATAGAATGGATTTTACTGATTGAGGATGTCCCCAAAATAAATTGGTTGATTCAATCTCTTGGGAGAATAGGTTCTTACTGAAGAAGCCATGTCACCTACAAAATGATTTGGGCTTTTTGATTTTTTTCCAACCTCTCATGTTTTGTTTTGTTTTTTCTATAACTATCCCGAGATCTTTGCCCATGAGGGAAGTTCATGGGCAATTTTATTCTTGAATCCTGTATTCTAGGTATAGGAAACATTTTCTGGAAATCTTGAGTCTGGAATCTAGCCTTCTAGACAGAAAAAGGGAAATTTATTGTACATTACAAGCGTCAAGCTGCTTTGTGAGTAGTCCCAAATTGGAGAGTATAGGGATCTGGCCTAATTTTGAGAGAAGGGGAATATTTTTGTCTATTAGTAAGATAAATTTATAAATAGGACCCTTTATTCTGGAAGTAGCAGCAGCAAAAGGTTAAAACCACCTCTGATTGGAAGAGGTTTTGCACTGTTATTACAAGGAATTTGTGTGTGTGTGTGTCAGTCCAATGGGAAAGAGTAATACCTATAAGGCATCTGCAGGTATGATTCCCTGCCAGAAGAGTTCAGACCATCAGAGTGGTATTATAAGTCTAAATGTCAGTGTAGATCTTTGCAACATTAGAAGGGGGGCTCTCCAGAATGGTGTGGTATTGCCAGTCTAGCAGCTCCAAGTTTAGTTACCTTCTTAGAGTTCAAACCATTTGGAAGTGCTGAGTATGGGATCTTTGGAATGGGACCCAACAGAGAGGGCTGGAGAATTATACTGATTTCTTATGGGCAGTTGTAAGTGCTTTATGGGTTTTCTGCAATGTTTATGAGAGCTTTATGTCTTCTACATTTTCTTTGGGTGAAGGAAAGGCTGTCCAAAACTTAACATGTCTATTCAAGTAATATTGAGTGATTTCATGAGAGCTGGTAACCCCTTTTATTCCCATTTGTAGAGTATAGATGAGAGCCACTCTGATTTTTCAGAGAAAATTCTGAGCAACAGCACAAGGAATTTATGATTTAAGACTAAAGACAGTCTGCATAGAGTAATACTGGGGAAAGGGGACAAAAATAGTAGTAGTTGTGGGAATCATAGCTTTATTTTCCACAAATACATGAACCCAGCAATTTTTTAACATAAATTGTCAGAGCTACTTTCTTCCCTCCTGCTAGCTACCTCCCTAAACCATTGTCCATCTAATCATCATTATAAAAGCACAGAGCCTAGGATGATTTCCATATTTTCCATATGCTAGAGGTTAGCTCTGGTTGAACTCATACATTATGAGCATATCCCCTATCCAAATGTTTTATACAAATAAAAAAAGTAACTCACCAAATGCAAACCTGTGAAACACATTAGTTTGTCTACATGTAAATATTCCATAGCTGTGACAAGTGAGAAATGTACTATTTACTTTTTCATTAGTTGGGCTTGCCTTTGCTCACTATGATGGTAGAGTGATTCATTGTGAACATCTATATAATTTACATTTAGAAAGTATAAGCTTCTTTAGAGTCTTCATGATTCTAACTATCATTGAGACCATTTTTCAAGTCAATGTGTTATTGATTCAACCAGAATGGTCAATTATATCCTGTAGATCTTCTTTAGTTCTCAAATTATTGACCTGGTCAACTCAATTTGTAATTAGACAACTTTTTTCAAAGTGCTTTCTCTCTTCGACTCTAATGGCTGTTTGAAAGTAAAGTGATGCATCCCATATTTGGTCATTATCTAGATCTAGGAGTGAATAACTATAATGGTCATTTTGTATAAAGGTGAAGCTAGTGCTCAAAAGGGGTTGGAACCCTATAGACCACCACAGCTCTGCCTCAGCTTTGAGGGTCTTTTAATGGTGTCTAATTACATGGAGGATGGTACAGAACATTATTGTTTTTTTAACCAAAAATTTTTCATCTATAGGACCAGTATCCTAATCTTTGGAGGAGTAAAGAAAGGAGACTCCTGAATGTTTCAGAGAATAGGGTTGCCCTGTCCTGGGCACTTTGATTTTAAGCAATCACCTCCAGATACAAAACTATTTATGGGGAAACTGAAGGAAAATTGGCATTTCCATTGGCATCCCACCCATTTGCGACCTTAGTAGAATGTGAGCCCCTTGAGGACAGGGACTATTTTGAATTTTGACTTTGTAACCCTCGTACTTAGCTTATGATAGGTGATATAATTGGTGCATTAAACTGAATTAAATAAAATAGTATTGAATTGAATTCGGTGCTACATATTCTTGCAAAACAGTAGGAGAAGAGGAAAAGAATGGCATCTTACTTATGTGTATTTATACTGATTATCAGACAGCCACTATGCTACCTCCTTATACTAGACCAGGCAATACCTTTGACATAAAGTAACAATACCCCTCCATTCCAGTTAGGTTGGATTCCTATTATTTCATCCACATGCCGAGTTGTTGCCATGCTTTTATTCATGTTGTTCTCTCCTGACACCTAAAGATTTTAAAGTAAGTACAAACACACACACACACACACACATACACATCTTCTACTCTCACATCTCTTTTACAACAAAAGTTCATAATGTTTTTTGTCCATGGTCTGACAAAGCTTTTGAATCTTTTCTCAAAATAATGTTTTTAACTTCATAAAACAAAATGCATAGTTACAAAGGAAACCAACTCCATGGAAATAATTGTCAAAAAAAGATTACAGACCCCAAGCTAAGAACCCCTGCTTTACACTTATTAAATATCATGTATCTTCACAGATTCCTCAGAAGATAGGGATGGTTTTCTATAAATACTCTCCTTCAATCAGTTCTTCTCTTTGCTAGCCATTGCAAAAGCATGCTAATTTTTGTATTCTGAACCTTTGTTAATACCTTTCCCCTAATTTGGAACAACCACTTCTTCTTCTTTCTACCTTTCTAAGTCATGTTCATTTTTCAAAGTTGAAATCAAGCATCCCATTTCCCAAGAAATCTTCCCAGACTTCTTCCCCTTTTCTGAGCTCTCTTAATGCTTATCAATACCATGACATTAAGCTCCATCAAAAACAATGCTTCATTTTCTATTTCAACTAGCCTGGAGTATTTCAAGGCATCACAAATTTAGAGCTGAAAGGGACCTCAAAAGTCATGTAAACAAGGAAATAGAGCCCTAGAGAAATGAATGGATGTAGCTAATTACTGCAAAAGTAGTAATTGGGAGAGTCAGGCTTAGAACCAGATCCTCTGATTCCAAGTCCATTGCTTCAACTATACCACTTTGTCTAACCAATTAATCCTTTTTTCGGATCTCAAAGCCCTTTGTACTTCTCCTATGAACTTCCACATTGTCTTTGGTGTTATATTCATCTGTGTCCATATATATCTTACAATCCCCAACTAATAAATACATTCACTGGGGGCAAAGATTGTCTTATTTGTGTTCACGTCTCTCCATGTGAGACTCTTGTCTGTTCCTCTCCCTTCTCTCTCCTCTCTCTCTCTCTCTCTCTCTCTCTCTCTCTCTCTCTCTCTCTCTCTCTCTCTCTCGGCAAGTGTAGAGTTGTAGATTATAGACTTACAAAGTCATCAACCTGCAAAAAAAGCAAAGACATAAAACTACACTGATTGTCTCCCAGTACAACCACTAAAAGATAAGGAACTCAACATCAATAGTGAGTTCCCTTAACCACAACCTAAAAGTCCTCACAAGTCACAATCCCCGTAAAGGTCAGGGTCTAGTTTTATTCTTCCACATTGTGCCTCTACTGGTTTCAAGGCCCATTTGGTTCAGGATACCCCTCTTTTGTGTTCAGGATTTTGGTCCAAGAGTTATTCTATTTGCCTTGAAATTCTTCCACCATCATCTACAAATCCATTATTGATGGCTGTCATTCCTACAGCTCCTGGTTTTACTCAGTATTCCTCACTATACCACTGCTGCTTCCATCTGCTGCCATCACTGAGGCTGATGTAGTACCCAGAAGGGGCCTCAAAAAGTGCCACCTTTCCTCCAAGAGAGACTTTGGTATCTGTGTGTATCTATAAGTAGCCCCTCTCCTCTTTTTTACCTTCAGTCACTGTTCTATTGTCTTCTCCTATAAAACCCTAGTCCAGCAGTGTCAACTCAGATGGTCTGAAACTGTCTATCAATCAATTAACAAATTATTCTTAATGTTGTATCAAAAGGTCAACCAATACCCAAGGACAAGAAGAGTTTATAACTCATCAATGGGACATCACAGCATTAGAACAGAGGCTCAAATGTGGTGTTAATGGGAGTGTTAAACCCTTGGATAAGAAGACATCTTCAATGACAGAACAGAGTATTCATCACTTAACCTCTCTGGGCCTCACTTTCTTCATCTGCAAAATAAGAAGGTTGACCTAAAATACTCTGAGTTCCCTTCCAGTTCTAAATCAATGATATTTTAACTTTATATATAAAACAGGCTAACCTTGCTCAGATGCCTGGGTCCACCCTACATGTGTACATCTCATCTCTTCAGTAGCACTTAGAAGCTGCTTTTAACATGACCCCAGCCATATACTTCTCTTATCTCTCCCACTGCTTTCTTTCACAAGGCTTGGTAGATATCAAATGCTTGAAATGAAATAAATTTGATTGATTTTAATAACTCAGAGAGCTTCAATATTCCCTCTTGTCCTTTCCTTAATGTTTTCACTTCCTAGGATTATGCATTTTCATTATAACACTCATTTGGGCCTGAGAATCCTACTGAGAAACATTATTTTTTATCTCAGCAGGTATGGAGAGAGAACCAGTCCTTTGGGGAAGCTGGATTCTTTTCTATCAGGTGTCTTGGAAATGATCAGAATTTTAGAAATAGACCAGCTTTGACTGGGAAAAGGTAGAACTGAGTTAAAACATAACTCTAACACTAAATGCCCTTAGACAAATCATAATATCTCTATGCCTCAAACTTTTTCATTCTTCCTAAAAATAATACTACCTTACCTTTGCAGACTGCTTTTAATTTTATCAAGCATCTCTATGCTCCATTCCTATTGTTTCAGTTTTTTCACAATAACACCATGAGATAGGTTAAAAATTATCATGTTCACATAATAACAGAATTTTTGAAGGATGTGGAAGAATTGGAAGGAGATACAGAGACCATCTAAAGCAAATGATACTGGAAAGAAACACCATTATTGATATTAATTTGATGAGGAGGAAACTAATACCAAGATGTTATAAAAGAAGTTCCAAGGTCACACAGGCAATAAGAGGCAAAACTGGGATTAAAACTCAGCTCTTCTGACTCTAGATTCACACCATGCTAAATCCCAATTCAAAGCTAGGTCAAAGCCTAGAATAGAATAACCTAGAATAAAAATAGAACCTAGAATAGAAAGGCATTGAACTTGGAAAGAGAAAACTTGGCTCTACAACCTGCTCTTCTGTGACCTTGGACAAGTCAGTGAACTTTGAATTGTAATTTGGGCATTCAGTTCCATTCTGAGCACCACTGGGTAGGAAAGATTTGGATAAATTAGAAAGCAACTAAGATAGTGATGGGCTTAGAGTGCATGCTACATGTGTATCACTTGAAGGAATTTGGACTGTTTAGCCACGAGAAGTTAACACTTAGGGAAACTATGATTCTTACCTCCAAGTATTTAAAAGCTGTCATGGGGGATGGGAGGTGGGAAAGATACTAAGTTTGCTTTGTTTGACCTCAGAGGACCAACGTCATAAAAGAGAATAGAAATTGCAATGAAGTGAATTTAGAGTTAATGTCAGGAAGAATTTCCTAATAATTAGAGCTGTCTAAAAGTGGAATGGGCTGCATCAGGAGGTAGATTTTATTGGATGTCTTCAAGTTAACACTAGATGACTACTTCTTAAGTATGTTACAGTAGGTATTTTTTTCCTCAGGTGTGGGTTATACTGTAACAGCTTCTGAGGTCCTTCCAACTCTAAAAATTCTGTAATTCTCTGGGCAATATTTTCTTTATTTCTTTGCTTCCAAAGCAAAGTCCATTGACTACTTAGGTATATAACATATACAAATAAATGAATACAGTAGTCTATGATTTGATAATCCCAAAGATCCCAGTTACTGGGATCCCAGTTACAAAGACTTACTAGGGAAACTAGAAAGAAGTCTGGCAGCAACTAGTTATAGACCAACATCTCACACCCTATATACCAAGTAATGTTCCAAATGAGTACATAACTTAGATACAAAGAGTAACATTATAAACGAACTAGTGGAGCAAAGAAGAAAATACTTTTTTGCTTTGTGGATAAAGGATGAGTTCTTAAACAAAGGAAAGGGAGTACCATAGAAGGCATGATGGACAATTTCAATTACATGAAATTAAAAAGTTGTTTGTTTGTTTTTACAAAAACAAGAGTAATGCAGCTAAAATTAGAAAGGGGGAAGGTAAGAGGGAAAAATCTTTTCAGCAAGTAGCTCTGATAAAAGTCTTATCTTTTAAGATATAAGATGAACCATTTCAAATTTATAAGAATAACAGCCATTTGACAATTAATAATCAAAGCATGTGAACAGGTAATTTTCTACAAAAGTAATTGAAGTTATCAATAGCCATATGAAAAAATTCCAAATACATCATTAATTTCAAAAAATTCAAAGCAAAGCACCTCTGAGGTTCCACTTCATACCCATTAGATTGGTAAAAATTGACCAAAAATGGAAAATGACAAATGTTAGAGTAGTGGGAAAATAGATGTATTAATGCATTGTGGGTGGAACTGTGAGTTGCTCCAGAAATTCTGGGAAATAATTCAAACAAGACAACAACAAAAAAAAAAAAAACACTAAATTTTTCATACCCTTTGCTCTAGCAATCTATATCCCAAACATATCAAAGAAAGAAGAAAAGGACACATATTTACAAAAATATTTATAGTAACTCTTTTTGTAGTAGCTAAGAACTGGAAACTAAGGATGTACCCATTAATTGGGGAATGGCTGAACAAATTATAATGTATTGATATAAAGAAATACTACTGTGACATAAGAATTGGTGAAAGGAACAATTTCCGTGAAACCCAGAAAGGCACATAAACTACTGTAGAGTGAAGTAAACAGAACAAAGGGAGCAATTTTGGGGGTTTTTTGGTTTTTGTTTTTTTGGGGGGGGGGTTTTGGTGTTTTTTTTTTTTTTGGCTAGGCAATGGGGTTAAGTGACTTGCTCAGGGTCACATAGCTAGTAACTGTTATGTGTCTGAGGCTGGATTTAAACTCAGGTCCTCCTGAATCTAGGGCCGGTGCTCTATCCACTGTGCTACCTAGCATCCCCATAAGAGCTGACTTTTTTTTTTTTGGCTGGGCAATGGGATTAAGTGACTTGGCCAGGGTCACACAGCTAGTAAGTGTCAATGTCTGAGTCCAGATTTAAACTTAGCTCCTCCTGTCTAATAATCAGAGCACCAGGGCTGGTGCTCTATCCACTGTGCCACCTAGCTACCCCTGAGCAATTTTTATAATAACAATATTGTTGTAAAAACAAATAACTTTGAAAGACTTAAAAATTCTGATCAATTCAATGATCAATCATGATTTCAGAGGACTAATAGCAAAGCATGCTATCCACCTCCTGATAGAGAAGTGATGGACTCAGGATGTAGCATAAGGTACATATTTTTGCACATAGCAAATACAGGGATTTCTTTTGCTTAATTATGGATATTTATTACAAAAGATTTTTTTCTTTTTTTTCCCCCAATGGTGGGGGTAGAGATAGGAAGAAGAGAAAAAAATTTTCATTCACTGAAAAAAATACATTTTAATTAAAAATAAATAAATCCTATGCTTCTATCTCCTTTTCTGCAGTCTTTCCAAGAGGCCATATTGATTAAAATCAATTTAAAGTAACCATAACCTTGAGGAAAAATAAAGGTAGGGAGGATGATGATAGATGTAAATTCAGAAATACAGTGTTACCTCCAGTTGTGGAACACTTAAACATAGCTCTGATTCAGTATACAATTGATAGCCAATTGTAATCCCCACTATTAGGATTTTCACTTCATAATAGGCTTCTGCCCATCATCAAGACTACTGTATATCCATGCCCTCTTTTCTAAAAGGGTCACTTCTGCTGATGCTGGTACAATCTTCAGGAATGGCCACTAAAAGTAATGCTGGGAGATTACATGGCCCAGGAAGAGAAGTCCAACAGGGAAGGGGCTAGTGATGTTTATAGCCTGGAGAAGAGAAGACTTGGGGAGAAAATGCTAGCTGGTTTCAAGTATCTGAAGGGTTAATACCTGGAATAGGTACAAGGCTTATTCTTTTTGACCCCTGGGATGAGTGAATACTTTTAGAGGGAAATTTAGACTTGATGTGAGAAAAATAAAAATAAATTTAAAAAGAAAAAACCAGCTAACAAGCTGGGCTGCCCTAGGAATTAATGATTCTCTCTTTATTGGAGTTCATTAAGTAAAGCCTAGATAGCCACTTCTCAGATATGCTGTAATGGAAATTCTCTTTAGGCCACAAGTTGGGTCAAGTAGCCTCTGAAATCTCTTTAGTTTCTGAGACTATATTTAAGAGGTGGCCTGACATCCCACAGCCAGTGTGTGTCAGAGTCAGGACTCTAACTCAGGCCATCTAGGATTCAAGATAGAATCTCTATCCACTACTTCACATTGCCTTCTCTCAAACAAAACCAGGTACCACATTGATACAGTGGGAGGAAAAAGCTAGGTCTGAAGAGGCTAATAATAACAAGGCAGTTAGGTGGCACAGTGGATAGACCGCTGGGCCTGGAGTCAGGAAGTTCAAATCTGACCTTAAACACCTATTAGCTGTGTGACCCTGGGCAAGGCACTTAACTTCTTTCTAACTCAATTTCCTCATCTGTAAAATGGGGGTAAATAATAGTACTTACTTCCTAGAGTTTTTGAAAGGATTAAATGAGATGATATAAAGTTCTTTATAAACATTATCGTTGTTGCTGCTGCTGTTGTTATGTCAGAGTTTATCCTCAAGTATCAAGGAAGCTGACAAGTCAACCCTATCCATTGGTCCTAATTGATTTTTGCATGGTTAGGAGACAATATCAGGTGTTAGCTCTTGTCACAGACTTCAGGTTTACTTTGGCTCACTGGCCTCATTTCCAAGCTCCAAAATAACTCTTGATTTGCCTGAGAATAGGCACAAGCCATAGCTTAAAGGCAAAAGGTTTTGTATACTGTTACCAGTCCCCAAAGCCATCTCATCAGCAGCATGAGCTATAATGGATTATTGATCTAATAGACTATAAAGGCTGGGGAAGATCTATCACAGGCTATTGGGTTAATCTTGCAACGGAACACGCATACTTATTTGTCTACCGTCCCTGTCCATGCTTATGTATAATTCCTCCTTCTTCAGTTAATGGGAGTTACGTGCCTGCTTGAAGGGGAAAAGTAATACTTTTTTTAAGGTTTCATGTTTCAAATCCCAATGAAATAATAGCTTTGGGGATGAAGCATGGGGATGTTTAAACTTGAATCTCTCAAAAGTTTGACTTTATATTTCAATCATGGTTAAACAAGTTGAAGAGCAATAGCTTAACAAATTTCATTTTGATTCAAATGCTTCTGGAAGTCAGCAGCCCAGAATGACCAAATACTTGAGTTTCTTCTTTATATGCAAATAATTCCCTTTTGACAGCTGGAAGGAACATCAGACTCATCAGACTTCACTTAATTATAGAATCATATGATACGGAGATGGAAACAACTTGAGAGGCCATCTGGTCTAACATTCATTTTGCAAAAGTGGAAACTGAGGCCTAGGGAGATTAAGAGACTGGCCCAAAGTAACACAGGATTCGATCCCAGATCCTCCAACTCAGGACTTCCTAAACTTTTTTTTTTTCCACTTGTGACCCCTTTTTGCCCAAGAAGTTTTTATGCAACCTTGGATATACAAAATAGATACACAGAAACCTTTTACTGGTGCCAGATTTTCATGACCCCCACATTCAGCTACACAACCTCATATGGGGTCATGACACACAATTTGAGAAGCGCTTCTCTAACTTAAGGGTCAACACTCTCTCCCTGCTGTGCCATACTGCCTCCTTCTTAAGTGATATGGATTGGGAAAATACATTTTAAAAATCTGAGTCACCCACAATGGAAATGCACTTGAGTAGGAGCAACGGCATTTGATTTCTAATCTGAACTCTCCTAGGAACAAGGTGTATCACCTTAGGCAAATCACTTAATCTTCTTTAAAATTCAATTTCTGCATGTATAAAATTAAAGAGCTTCTTAAGGTTAAGGACTGTTTCATTTTTTGTCTTTGTGTGTCCAGAGTCTAGCATAGTGCCCAGTATATTGTAGAAGATTAATAAGTGCTCATTGATGAATTGATGACTAGAAGATATCTAAAGTGCTTTGCCATATGAAATCCTATAATTAATGAGTGGATAAAAGCTGACATCACTTGGAAATACATAAACCTATGAAAAATCAGATGGCTAAGGTTCATGCCAACACAATTGTAACCACAGAGACTGACTGAAGCTAATGGTGGCAAAGTGAATAGGCAAGACCAAAGAATGCGAGAAAGAGGAAAAGGCAAGAAGGGATCAGAGATTTGCCAAAGAGTGACCAAAACTGAAGATTGGTAACAGCCTCTGCTTATTCCTATGAGGATTAAGTAGAACCACCAGAAGGAACCTTGCAAGCATCTCTAGGTATAACAAAACCCAGAGAAAGAAGCTAAAGACTTTAGGAAAAGAGGTGATGTTTTCAACCCTGTTGCCTACAAAAATTAGAGGTTTTTGAAGAAAAAGGCAACTATTCATCTACTTGTTTTTAGAATAATATACTATGACCAGGTAGGATGTATACTAGGAATGCAGGACTGGTTCAATATTAGGAAAACTATCAGCATAATTGATCATATCAACAACAAAACTAACAGAAACCATATGATCATCTCAATAGATGCAGAAAAAGCTTTTTTTTTTTTTTACTTTTTAAAAAGCTATATTGGACACAAGAAAACGATTTTAAAAAGAATAGACTACAAACTCTTTGAGAGTAGGGGTTTGTTTTATTATTTCTTTTTATATCTCCCTTGTATGGTGCCAAGTACATAGTAGTTGCTTAATAAATACTTGCCAATTTATTTATTGATTGAACCATTATGCTTGTGGTAGAAAATTGATAATAGAAGATGGAGTAAAGGCAAATTTACTCTGCTTTCTATTTTTTCTGCCAATAAGAATGAGGCTCAGCATGGGAAATACAGTCATAAAAGAATGTAGCAAGCCTGATTCAGTTACATTTAACACATATGTATCAAATGTGTTTTATATCTATGTATCTATGTATCTATGTATGTATGTATGTATCACCGGAACAGTTGTTGGAGATACTAAGATAAAAATGAAAAAGACCATTCCTTCAATTAGCTTACATTGTACTTGACTGATATATCAGAGAATACAATAGGCATGGCTTACTTAGACTAAGAGAAGGTATTTTACAAAGTTTTTCATAATTTTATTGTGAAAAAAATTGGCTGGATAGCAGTCAGGTAGGTTTAGACTATTTAATAATTGAAACAAAAGGGTACTGATTAATAGAGAGATGTCAACCTTGAGTGATCATTAATGAAGTGACCTAGAAATCTCTCCTTGGTTTTATTTTTTTTTCAACTTGTCACTAACTTGGACAAAAATTACCATAAATGGTTGTTTTCAGATGACACAAACAGGAAGGATAGCTGATGACAGGATTGGGAGCTAAAAAAAAATCTCAATAGCTAAAAATTGAGTCTATATTGAATAAGAAGACATTCAATAGAGACTTGTATGACCTTGGTGGGTTTCATGGGTACCCAAAAGTTTTAAAAGAGCTAGTGGAAGGTCTCAAGTATTGAATCAATGCTCTGTGGAGGATTTAAGTGAGTATACTGATGAAAACTGCCATAGGATGAGAAGAAATAAATTATAATTTGCTTCACTGGAAGGAAAACTTACATCAATATGATCAAAAATCGATAAAGTATGTATATACAAATTACCCCCTACTAGTCCATAAGTTATACAAGGACAGGAACCATGTCATCTAAATATTGCGTCTCCCCTTGTGTTTTTAATAATAGGTACTTAAACAGTAGTTAATGACTATAGTAATCTACTGTTTGATAAACTCAAAGACCACAATTTCTGAGATAAGAACTCACTATTTGACAAAAACTGCTGGGAAAACTGGAAAAAATGGCAGAAACTAGGCATTGACCAACATCTTACACCATATACCAAGATAAAATCAAAATGGGTGCATAATTTAGATATAAAGGTTGATACTGTAAGCAAACTAGGAGAGCAAGGAATAGTTTACCTGTCAGATTTATGTAGAGTGCAAGAAATTATGACCAAACAAGAGGTAGAGAACATTATGAAATGCAAAATGGATAATTTTGATTACATTAAATAAAAAAGTTTTTGCACAGACAAAGCAATGCAACCAAGATTAGAAAGGAAGCAGAAAACTGGGAAACAATGTTTATGACCAGTGTCTCCGATAAAGGCCTCATTTCTAAAATATATAAAGAACTGAATTAAATTTGTAATACAAGTCATTCCCCAATTGATAAGTGGTTGAAGGATATTAACAGGCAGCCTTCAGAGGAAGAAATTAAAGCTATCTATGGTCATAGGAAAAATAATGTAAATTACTATTGATTAGAGAAATACAAATCAAAATAACTCAGAGGTTCCATATCACACCTATCAGGTTGGCTAACATGACAAAACAGGAAAATGATAAATGTTGGAGAAGATGTGGGAAAACTGAAACACTAATACACTTTTAGTGGAGTCATTAACTGATCTAACCATTCTGGAGAGCAATTTGGAACTATACCCAAAGGGCTATAAAACTGTGCATAACTTTTGACCCAGCAATAACACTTCTAGGGCTGTATCCCAATGAGATCATACAAACTGAAAAAGGACCCACATGTACAAAAATATTTATAGCAGCTCTTTTTGTGGTGGCCAAGAATTGGAAATTGAAGGGATGTCCATCAATTGGGGAATGGCTGAACAAGTTGTGGTATATGAATATAATGGAATACTATTGTTCCATAAGAAATGATGAGCAGAGGGACTTCAGAAAAACCCGGACTTACGTAAACTGATGATGAGTGAAGTGAGCAGAACCAGGACAACATTGTACACAGTAACAGCAACATTGTGTGATGACTAACTTTGATAGACTTATCTTTTCTTAGCCATGCAAGGATCTAAGACAACTCCAAAAACCTCATGATGAAAAATGATATTCACATCTAGAAAAAAGAACTATGGAATCTGGATGCAGATCGAAGTATGCTATTTGCTCTTTCTTTCTTTTTTTTTTTTTTGTTTCTTCTTTCTCATGGTTCTTCCCATTGCTTCTAATTCTCCTTTACAATATGACTAATGTGAAAATATGTTTAATATGAATGTTTAGACTATATCAGAGTGCACATCATCTTGGGGTGGGGGTGATGAGGGAGGGGGAGAAAATTTGGAACTCAAAATCTTATGGAAGTGAATGTTGAAAACTAAAAATAAATTAATTTTAAAAAAGAAAAAAATAATAGGTGCTTAAGAAATATTTGCTAGATTGGAATTGGATGATTTATAAGTCCCCTTCAACTTCTAAATTTATGAACACTATGTTCTAAAAATTGAATTGAATTTAGTTGAGCTAAAAAATCATTCCACAACGCTAAATTCAAGTCCATATCTTTTGTAGAGCCATGAACTATTCCTTCCCAGACTATCTTTTCCTGAGCTCCTATTGCATTCACAGGCTGTTTAACAAAGTTTTGTACTTAATTGTTTTCTAATTGCTTCAGGTGTTCTAATTTTAAGAGATAATCATGAAGAGTATGTACACAGAGGCTCATCAAGACATAAAGCAGAAGCCATTTTATGTTCACTTTTCCCCTTTAAAATATTGTCTCTTGTCTTTCTTTTTATATGCTTGGTATTGGGACTTGAAAAAAGCATCACTTTTTAGCACTGAAAACTAAACAAGTGGTTGGCATTTCTAATACAGAAGAACTGCCATAATTTCATGCCTTTCCAAACACACACTGTGAGCAATCAAGAGAAAAAGGAAATTAAAAACTAATTCTGCTGTTTATTCTTCTCATTTATTTTATCAGTCATCTCAGTCCCACACTGAATAACAATCAACAGTGTTTGATAGACACACCTAGGGGAGGCTAGACAACTTCTTCAGATACCCAGAGAAAGCAAAGAAAATAACTAGGCAGTAGAGAGGCACCTTTAATTATGCAGTCAAATACTTCGGTACTAATATTTCCATTCAGTGTTAAACTCTTTAATGTCTGTAACATGGCAGTGCCAATAAGAGTTATCCCCAGATCAAATTCTCAAAACAGCTGCCAGGAGAAAATCTCTCATGCAGAGAATGACAGAATTACAAAAATTAGGACAGGATGTAGATAACACTCCCTGATGCAAGGATCAGGTTCTGCACCATTGTGTATTTGGCAATGTTTAGTTGGCAAATTTTGCTGGATTCTGGTAGCACTGTGAAAATGTCATAATACTCAATGTCGAACTTTCCATGAGAGGAGACAGCTAGGTAGCAAAGTGGATAGACCACTTCACTTCAAGTTCTGACTCAGATGTTTCCTAGCCATGTGACCCTCGATAAGCCATTTGACCTCTCTTAGTTGTAGTTTCCTAATCTATAAAATTTGTATGATAATAATAGCAACTACCTTGCAGGGCTGCTGTGAGATTCAAAGGTGACATTAAATGCAAAGTACTTTGCAAGCCTTAAGGGGCTATACGCACACACACACACACACACACACACACAAGCTATTATTGTTGTTCTAAAATGCACCCACCCACCCCACCACCCTTGAGTAAAATAAATAAATAAGATGGGAATTATTAGCCTCTATGATATTTAAATATTCCAGGATCTTCTTGAACAATTAAGAGGAAAAAAGAGTATGCTGATTCACTACTAGCTTTTGTCAGCACAAGTTAGTGCAAGTCAGAAAACATTCATTGAGAGATGACTGTGTGCAGGGTACTTGCTGGCAGCTGAATGGCACAGTGGATGAATCCCCATATTTGGAGTGAGGAAGAGCTGACTTCAAATTTGGCCTCAGATACTTAACAGCTGTGTGACCTTGGGTAAGTCATTTAACCTCTGTTTGCCTCAGTTTCCTTACCTGTAAAATAAGGACAAATAATAACCCCTACCTTCCAGGGTGTTGTGAAGAACTTAAAGGCAGTTGGATACAATACTTGTAAAATGCTTAGTAAGTGCCTGGCACATGGTGCTACAAAATCTTTAGATATGTTATCATTGTTACTAGGGGGATGCCATAATGAAAGCTCAGTCCCTGCTCTCAAGGAGTTTACAGTGGAGTAGGGGGTAAGATACGTACACAGATAATTATAATGTACAAATAAATATAGCATCAAATATAATGGGAAAGTGAAATAAGAGAAGTACAAAATGCTATAGGAGCATTGAGAGAAAACACTGAAAATTACCTCCAACTTAAAAGATCAGGGAAGGCTTCATGGAGAGGCAGTAGTTGAGCTAAACCTTGATAAAATAATAGCAATCACACACACACATACACATTTATGTATAAACAGAGACACACACACACATATATATATATATATATATATATAAGACAGTACATAGCTGAGCTAAGCCTTGATATAGTACAGATCGCAAATATGGGTATATGTATATGTATATGTATATGAATAATAGATATATATGTATATGGCAGTAAGTAGTTGAGCTAAGCCTGGATATAATAGAGATCACAAATATAAATGTATATATATATACACATAGAATTATGTATATAAGACAATAGTTGAGCTAAATCTTGATATAACAGACATCACAAATATATGTGTGTTTTTATGAACATATACACATGCATATGGCAGTAAATAGTTGAGCTATGCCTTGACACAACAATAGAGATCATATATAAAATGTATATACAGAGACATATATGTGTACATGTATATTATGTGTGTGTGTATCTACACATATGTGTGTATGTACATATACATACGTATATACGTATATATACATGTGTGTGTGTGTGTATATACACATATGGAAGAGAGGGAGAGGGAAAAGAAAAGGGAGAGGGAAAGGGCAGAACAAATGGGCAATGGGTTAGACCCATACTTACACAGGAAGAGGACATTGGACTGGATTGCTTCAGGAAATCACAAAGCTACTTTAATCACCTTAAACTTCCCCCAGAAGCAAATACACATTTTTTTTTAATACTCATGATTTTCTTGTGGTTTTGTAGAGCTGTGAGAATGGAACACTACAGTCTCCAAGGAATAAAAAAAAAATGAATATCACACAGAAGGTAATGGAGAGCTGCATCTTGAGTGGGAACAGGCTAGAATGCATAACAAGTAAGGAACTTAAAAAAAAGAAGTAAAGTAAAGTATATACAATCAAGGTTATGTATGAGAAGGGAAAGAAGGAAGGAAGAAAAGAAGGAAGGAAGGAAGGAAGAATATGGACCTGTGGCCAAAGGAAGAAAGAACAGATGAACAGATTAACTGTTCCACTGGCCTCCTTTCAATGTCAGGAAAATATGAGGAAGACCCCAGCCCACTGAGTGGATGTCTCTGTGGTGAATTTAGAGAAGGACATAAACAAGAGTCATCCAGTTGATGCAGGCTTAAATGAGTTGAGATCTTGATCATCACATAGAGGCAGCAATATGACACAGTGAATAAGGTTCTGGACTTGGAGTATGCAGGACCTGAGTTTGAGTCCTGCCTCAGGAATTTAGTAGCTGTGTGACCCTGGGCAAGTCCTTTAACTGTCATCTGCCTCAGTTTCTTCTTCTATAAAATGAGCATGATAATGTTACCTACTTTGCTAAGAATCAAATGAGATAACATGTAAAATGCTTTGCAAATCTTAAGGCACTATATATATATAATATATGTGTATATATATATAATATATGTGTATATATATATATAATATATATGTATATATATACATACACACACATATACATATACATATATATGTATATATATAAAACTTTACTATTATTATCAATGATAGAAAAATCCAAAATTATGGTATCATGGATCTATTGAGGATCCATCTCCCATTTTTTTAACATCAATAACTTGTTAAAATGGTTTAGATTGGAGTTGCCTCAGTTGTGCATCATTCCTCATTTTTGTTCTTTCTTCTAGTTTGAGAAGATGACAACAGATCTACTCATTAAATAATTATGAAAGAGAAATGGAATAAAGACTGCCATAAGAGATAATTATGGTCAGATGTCAGGATGGTCATGTGATGAGAGGGGAGATAGTCAATGAATGGCTGATGTGTATAGCTGGTATCAATACAATGAAAGGAGACATGGATGGGATGGTCCCCCATAGAGGATTTATAGGAAGTTTTGCACAAAAGTTGCATGGGATAAAATGGTTATATGGATGACTTGTATCTTCGAGGGATATGCCCAAATCACTGAGTTCATACATCTTCCTAATTATCAAAACAAACAAAGCCCAAGGGCATTTCCTAAGAGAACTAGATAATAGTTCATATGAGAACTATGAGAAAAGGACAATTTCACTAATTATTCTTCCTTGGACACTACATATTTTTGAGAAGTAGCAGTAATGAGACATAATTTCTTAGATGTGAGCAGCTGGTGGAAACTGAAAGAAGAGTGTATAGTTGGTTATCAAATTTCAAAACATTAAAAACTCTGAAGAGAGCAGAAACTAGTTCTTTCTTTCTAGAGGGATATGGCCCTGATGTAATTTTAAAAAATCACTTTAAGAAGGTCAAGGGGATCTCATGACTGATTAGATGGATACTTTCCCTGTGATTTGCACTTCACGCAGAACTTTCCTAGAGTTCTTGTTAAAAGCTTCAAATTTCTCAATAATAAATTTTAAATATTAATTTTTATTTCTTTGTTTATTTGTTGTATTGACCATTAAGATGACAAGATCCGAAATTACATTTATCAAATGAAGGAAGGGAAAGCAGTATGTTACATTTTGGGGCTCACTGAAAGAGGCTAGGATAATTTGAAAAATAGGAAGGCTTGATGTGGAATAAAGTAAACAGAGCCAAGAATAAAATATGCAATGACTACAATAATGTAAATGATAGAACAACCAAAAAATGATCAAAAGTGAATACTGCAAAACTATTAAGAACAAGCATGGTCCCTGAGAAGAGATATATGAGAAAACAGCTCCCATCTTTCCTTTGCACATGTGGAAGATCCTCACTTGTGGAAAATTACACATATTTTCAGATTTTTTTTTCCCAATGTATTGATTTGTTTGGCTTACATCATTCTCTTCTTTATATTTTTGCCTTTAAAAAAGGTTTTTTGTTATATAGAACAACTTTCTGGGAAAGGACAAGAGGAAGGAAACAGAAAGAAATTCAGGCAATGGAAAAAAATCAATGAAAATTTATTTTTAAAAAGAAAGAAAATCATAAAAATAAGGCTTTTGCAATTTGAGGTAAATTGATTGCTCCTGGAGATGATTCATTTTTCCAAAATCTTGCAAACAGTTTGGAAAATTATCTCCTCTAAGTAGATTTCCTTACAAAATACCAGAGCCAACCGTAAAAGTGAAATGTATTAGAAGAAAACTGGCTATTTCCTTTCAAAAAGAAACCAACATAAAAACAAAAGTTGCTCTGCCACAACAGGGAGAAACAGGGTGCCATCACAGATAGAATTCAGGAGTTGGAGTTCGAAAGATCTGGGTTTAAATCCTCCCCTCAAAATGTACTAACCGTGTGAATAAGATTGTCTCCCTCAGTCAGTTTCCTCATCAGCCAAGAAGAGGGGATTAATTTCAGTAATCGCTACTTCATTGTGTTGTTGTGAGATTAGAATGAGATATGATATTACAAAACAACGTGCAACATTAAAGCATCATATAAATATCAGAAGACACAGAGATATGGTATAGCAACAGCCTAGTAGAAAAACTGGCTCAAGATTTGCTTCTGACATAGGGTCATGTGTGTAAAACTTGAAGGCACTTCAGCAGCCATGTAATACAACCCCTCATTACATTTTCTATTCATTCATTCATTCATTCATTCATTCATTCATTCATTCATTCATTTATTTATGTATTTGTTTATTTGTTTTTAGTTTTCACTGTTCACTTCCACAAGATTCTGAGTTCCAAATTTTCTTCCCATCTTGTCCCCGCCTCCACCCCAAGATGGCCTACATTCTGAATACCCCTTCCCCTAATCTGACCTGTCTTTTATCTCCGCCCCCCCCCTTCTCTTATCCCCTTCCCGTTCTATTTTCCTGTAGGGCAGGATAGATTTCTATACCCCATTGCCTATATATTTTATTTCCCAGTTGCATGTGAAAACAATTTTTAACATTTGTTTTTAAAACTTTGGGTTCCAAATTTTCTTTTTTTTCTTTTTCTTTTTTTTTATTTTTAACATATATTTTTAAAACTTTGGGTTACAAATTTTCTCCCTTCCTCCCTCCCCACCCACCCTCATTGAAAAGGCAAGCATCTCGATACAGGTTATAGATATGTAGTCATGCAAAACTCTTCCATAGTAGTGCTGTTGTGAAAAATTAAGTATATTTCCCTTCATCCTATCCTACCCCCCATTTATTCTATTCTCTCTTTTGACCCTGTCCCTCCTCAGAAGTGTTTGCTTTTGATTATCCCCTTCCCCAATCTGCCCTCCCCTCTATCAAACCCCTGCTCTCTTGTTCCCTTCCCCCCTTATTTTCCTGTAGGGTAAGATATATTTCCATATCCCATTATGTATGTTATTCCCTCCTTAAGACAAATCCTATGAGAATAAGATTCACTCATTCCCTCTCACCTTCCCCCATTTGTCCTCCAATATAAAAGCTTTTTGTTGTCTGTTTCATGTGAGATATTTTAGCCCATTCTACTTCTCTCTTTCTCCTTCTCCCAGTATAATCCTCTCTCATCCCTTAATTTTATTTTCCAGATATCACCCCTTCATCTTCAACTCACCCTGTGCCCTCTATCTATCAATCTATACATACGTATAATTTTTTTCCCTCCCACTACCCTAATACTGACAAGGGACTCATGAGTTACAAATATCATCTTTCCCTGCAGGAATGTAAATAGTTCAACCTTAATAAGTCTCTTAGGATTTCTCTTTCCTGTTTACCTCTTCCATATTTCACTTGAGTCTTATATTTGAAAGTCAAATTTTCTATTCAGCTCTGGTCTTTTCCTCAGGAATTCTTGAAAGTCCCCTATTTCATTGAATGACCATTTTTTACCGTGAAGGATTATACTCAGTTTTGCTGGGTAGGTGATTCTTGGTTGTAGTCCTATCTCCTTTGCCCTCCAGAATATTATATTCCATGCCCTCCAGACCTTTAATGTAGAAGCTGCTAAATCTTGTGTTATCCTGATTGTGTTTCCACAGTACTTGAATTGTTTCCTTCTGGCTGCTTGCAATACCTTCTCCTTGACCTGGGAATTCTGGAATTTGGCTACAACATTCCTAGGAGTTTTCCTTTGGGGATCTCTTTCAGGAAGTGATCGGTGGATTCTTTCCATTTCTATGTTGCCCTGTGGTTCTAAAATATCAGGGCAGTTTTCAGGGCAGAAACAGACTTTTCCCACTGACCTTATAAGTTGTCTTTAGCGTTTGTGGGTTGAGAAGTCTGGAAACTTTCACAGCTGCCTGCGATTCAACCGTCTGAGGCCTGCTCCAGGTTCACTGCGGCCTGCATGCCCACACCAAACTGTACTCCCCTCACTGCCCGGCATGACATACCTTTCTGATCAACCATTTAGGCTGTCTTTGGCTGGAAATGTGTTTCACTCTGTCTTTTTGTGGGTTCTGCTGCTTTAGAATTTATTTAGAGCCATTTTTTATAGGTATTTGGAGGGGTTTGGGGGAAAGGTCAAGCAAGTCACTGCTTTTACTCTGCCATCTTGGCTCTGCCTCCCCACCCCTCATTTTAGAGACAAGAAAGCTGAGTCCCAGGGAGGTTCAAAGACTTTAAACAAGGTTGCAAATGTAACAAGAGGCAGAGAAAAGATTTGAACTCAGTTTCTCAGGCTCCAGAGTCTGTATTGTTCCCACTATCCCCTGCTACCTTCAACTGAATGAACCTGGGCAAATTTACTAGGTAACTTTCTTAATCTGTGTCAGTGAAGGAAGGTATCTCATGACAGTGTTCTCTGCACCAATGAAATTAGAAGTCAGGACTAAATAAACAAATGTAACTTATTGTCCTTTCACAATATATATCCATGTAAGCATTTCACATACATGTACACATCCAACTTCTTCAAAGTTTATGTGACATGAATGAGAAATTCCAAGGGTGCTAGTTTTATTTATTTCTATAAATAAATATCATTTCTAGCCACCTATGTGTGCAGAGGCCTGGGCATTAGATTCATTTTGTTATTGTTGTTGTTGTTGTTGTTGTTGTTGTTATTTGGTCATTTCAAGTGTGTCCTACTCTTTTTGACCCCATTTGGGGTTTTCTTGGAAAAGATACTGGAGTGGTTTGCTAATTTCTTCTCCAGCTCATTTTATAGATGAGGAAACTGAGGGAACAGAATTAAGTGACTTGCCAAGGTCACAGAGCTAGTGTCTACAGCCAGATTTGAACTCATGAAGTATATAGAGCATTGCAACGGGGCCTAGGAGAAATGCACATTGATAAGACATGGCTTCAGTTATTATAAACACTACAATTGTGGAGTAGCAAAGAGGAAGAAGGATGACCTATATCCAAATAGTTATAATACAGGAGTGTATAAGAGAGGTGGAGGCAAAGTGTTTTGTGAGCTAGGAGAGAGGAAAGAAGGTTAACAACTAGAGGGCAGAGGTAGGGTTCAGTGCCCTAATCTTATATAGCAACCACAGGAGGACAATATGAAGAAGTTTGTACAATCTACCTACTTGGGATCAAAAGCACAAAGGGTGTTTTCTTTGATAAATTCCAGTAGCAGACATTTTGCTGCTACCTAACGCTAGTTCTGGAACCTTAAATTGGGACTTCAAATGCTGACTTCTTCTAAAAAGGTTTATGGAGCTTTTTTTTTAAAAGCCAGTGTAAAAATAGATCTGGTGCAAGTAGATTGATAGAGACATATCAGACATGTAATTAAAGCTATAGGTGTGCATAGCACTGTCAACCCAGACAGAGATTGACATGGATTTTTTTATAAAAGAGAGTTACACTCTCTTTTATCTTTTGCCAGTTAAATATACCAAAATCATTCCCAAGTCTATGGTGATGTTGTAGAGTAGGTTTCAAGGAGAACACCCATTCTCTTTGCAAGCATCGCCTTTGTTTTTGTGCTCTCCATCATTTTTGTTCACTCCCCTCTTTGTGATATTTATGTCATGTGTCTGTGGACCTAATGGAAAACTCACATAAACAGAGAATCTGTAAATGACAGGTTTGCAATTCATCCATGATACAAAGAGTGGAGTGATTCTACTGCAGCATATCATGCTGGAGATCATAACATAAAGGAAGATAATGCCAGAGAGTGTCGAAATTCTCTTCTAATTCAAATTGAGTGATTTATTGCCATTTCAAATTCCTATATCCCAAATGATTCTTGGGTTAGAAATTAAAGCAATTAGATGGTTTTTAATTCAGTTCTATTGTGTCTAGATTTTAATATCATAGAATAATCATTTATTGCCCTCTCACTGCCTGCAGATGAATATCATAATTGAGATCAATGAAAATGAATTCCTCCAATAAAGTCTCATTAAAAAGAACATAGTATAGTTGAAAGAACACCAGCCTAGATTTGGGGGAGCTAGCAATCAGATTTTGGTTTTAGGTTCCCCTTTAATTTGATGTGTGACCAAGGACAACCTACTTGGTCTTTCTGTGACTCAGTTTCCCTATTAGGCACTGGCCTGCCTGTCATTATCATTTTAGGATGCTTTTTTAAAAAAAGTTTTTATTGCAACCCTTTGTTTTCATGAGCCTTCAATTCTCCTCCCATCCCTATTCTGAACCCTTTCCTGTAACAAAGAAAGACATGTAAGTAAAGGCAACCAATGCAGCAAAGGCACGTAGTAATTGCAATCTCTACTTTTCAACTGAGGGGAGAAAGGTATGTCTCCTTATCATTTCTCAATTCCAAGAGATTGTTTCTTACAATTCATCACAGCTGGATTGCTTCTCAGTGCTGGTATCATTTACAGTATTGAAGTCACTGTGCATATATGATCTTGAGGTTCTGTTTTCCATCCTCTACATCATTCCATACCAGTGTTGCAATGTTTTCTCTGAATTCCTCATATTTATTGTTTTGTACCCATCTGCCTAACTTATAGCATTGTTGTGAGTATCAAATAAGATAGTTGCTTCTTCAACATTCAGTAATAAATATTTACAACTTGGGGGTGGGTTGGGAAGGGAACTCAAATGTTAAACAAGACATGGCTCCTGGCTTCACAGAGCTTGCAGGAGGATGTAAGACATACAAAAAAGGAGAAAAGGTAAGGTGTGCAATATTGGGGGAGGGGAGAGGGAACACTGAATCTGGTGTCAAAGGACAGGTTTGAATCACAGCTGTGCTAATCCCTGATTATATGGCTTTGGGTAAGTCATTTCATTTCTTTGACTTTAATTTCCTCCTTTTTCAAATACCATATTATCAAATGACTCAATATTTGTAAAGCACATAGTGAAGTATGGTACATAGTAGGTATTTAATAAATGCTTACTTGAATGCTTCTTTTATCCTTTTTATTCCCTCCCATTGTAAAATGAAGGAATTGGAATAGAATCAGCAGTTCCTAATCTAGGCTCCTGAAACATTTTCCCCTAATATTTGATAATTGTATTTAAATATCATTGTTTCCCTTGCCAATTCCAT
>NW_020947122.1:1502851-1591442 GCF_900497805.2 Vombatus ursinus
GCCAAAAGGGTTCATTGGGGGGCGGGGGTATGGTTAAGAACCCCCCAGGCCTAGATTATCTTGATGTTCCTTTCTAGGTATCAATCTGTTAATTCAAATATAGTCTAGCTTCATAAGAAAAGAACAAACTAAAGTGCTGTGTTCTGCAGTCTGAAGGAGGAAAATCCAAGGAGGATCAGAAAAAGCTTCAATAAGCATTTTGAAGTGTCCTTTAAATGGTAGGTGGGTTTTCAACTGGTGTAGGTGGGGTGAGGGAAAGGGACATTCCAGAAATAGAGAAAAGAATGTGTGCAAAGACACAGAGGTGGAGAAGCCTAAGACATGAATGAAATATATATATACATATATATATATATATGAAAGGAATTGAAAAGGATAAAGTGCTATATACAAACTTTTATTATTATCATTCAGGCAGAAACTAGGTTGACGTTTATATTTTCTCCTATTTAAGAAAAAAAAAAGTTAGCCAAGCAAATTAATAATGGAAACAAGATTTCAAAAGTTCTAAATTTGGCCTACTTATCAAAACAAACTTTTCCAGCGCTTTAGAAGTGTTCATTTACAAGCCAAAATCTAGCTACAAACAAATTAATTAGAAATATTTCTTATTAATTCATTGAAGCAGATCCAAAGAACTTCTGGCAACACAGCCTGGCAATAATTTGTTACCTAAATTTCTTACTTGAAAGTAGTACAACTTTTAAGGTTTTTCAACTTTTTTTCCTACATGAATGTGAGTTATGATGATCACACATGGTCATTAGGGAGAATCTGATATTTACTGATCACGTACCCTGGTGAATTACTGAAGTAAGAAGGGCAAAACAACAATAAAAATGTCTGGCTGTGTGGTAAAAAAATAATTTTTACTGTTATTTAGGTAAGTAGCTTCCATTTATACTCAGTTGTCAAACAGTTCAGAAACTGTGAATACCTTTTTAAAAATAATACAACAATTCTTTATAAATCTACAATAATTCATGTTCCTTAACAATTCAAATGGGGCAGCTAGATGGCACAATGGCTAGAACCCCTAGTCTGGGGTCAGGAAGACTCATCTTCCTGAGTTCAAATCTGGCCTCAGATGCTTACTAGCTGTGTGACCTGGGCAAATCATTAAACCCTGTTTTCTCATCTACAAAATGATCTGGAGAAGGAAATGGCAAACCAGTCCAGTATCTTTGCCAAGAAAACCCCAAATGGGGTCAGAAAGAGTTGGATGCAACTGAAACAATTCAACAATAATAATCCAAACTAAACCTTCCCCCAATTTGTCAAAATCATTAAGGTGAGAAGGACATGGATAAGTTGGAGAGCACCCAGAGAGTGTTTACCTGGATGGTGAAGGGCCTCAGATCCATGCCATAAGATGATAGGTTACAAAAAAAAATGGGTATCTTTATCCTGAGGAAGAGTAGGAATCTGGGAGCTGAGTGGTCTATCCATCTTCACAGTTGTCTTGGAGGGAAGTCCAGCCAAAATACACTATATTTGCTTTAAGATATGTCTTAAACCAAGGCAGCTATTAATTGAAAATGCATAAGGACTTTTATATAGTTTCATCCTAAGGCACTCCTGTGGTTCAGATCCAACTGCCAATGCAAAGCCACAGTAAATACTTCTTCACTGACTCCAAGAACGCTGTTACAATATTTTTCATTTTTTTTTTAATAACAGTTCTTTCACTCTAAGTATTGGGAAAAGTCAAAGGAGATGAGCCAAAAGAGGAAATTCTCTGCTTCATGAGCAAGAGATTATGATCCTAGTGCTTCCTGGATATGATGTGCCAAATGAAAAACTTTGTATTATAAAAAATATGAAAATCTATAGTACTTAACATAAATTATTTTCATTAATCCTCATGACAAGCCCATGAGATGAGCAACACAATGTAATTATCCCCATTTGGCAAATGGAAAAACACACAGAGACAGAAAGAGATGACGAGATTTGCCCAAGGTCATACAGCTAGTAAATACAAAAACTGGGATTGGAATACACACTTTTTTCCCCTTCAAACCCAGTGTTCTTTCTACTAGGCCACATATTGTGAAATTAGTACACTAGTATGAACATTAGCCCCAAATTTAGGCAGAAAGCGATATGGCAAAGTTCATATGACCAATATTACTTTCTTTAGAGGCCATAAAATATTAGGACTGGACAGATTCTTAGAGATCATCTGGTCCAATGGTTCTCAAACATTTGCTATTCACTGCACAGGACACTATGTAAGTGTATAGAATTGCAAGCATGTATTATATATAATTTGAGGCACACCTAGCTAAAATTCACAGCACAGTAATATGTCCCAGAAACAACCTGAATATAACCACTAATCTGGTCAAACACCCAGATTTTGTATGAATAAATTGTGACTGAGAGAGTAAGGTACTTGCTGAATGTCACATAGTTAGTTGACACCAGAACCAGAAGTGTAGATCTCTTTGCTCTGGGTTCAGGATTCTTTCTCCAACAAAATACACTGTTCCTCTTAGAAGAATAAAAAGAGTAAGGATTTTCCTATTTGCAAAGAATTTGGATTCTTTTTAACACTCCATATTTTTCGTTTTGGTCTTTCCTCTCTACTCTTAGTGAAACCACGCTAGATTTCATCTCCTCCTGTCTGCACTACTGTAATTCGGCCCCAGTTGGACTTCCTGCCTCCGTGCTCTCCCCTCTCACTGCATCCCCCACACCACTACTCTCCATTGTCTACTGAATAAACTATAAACACCTGTCCCTAATATGCAAGAGCATATGGTTCCAGTTCTGCTTTCTAGCCTTTCCTCACACTGCTCACCTTCACAAACAATGATTTAGCCAAACTGAAATACGTGATCTCTTGTTATTGTCTTGCCCTCATAGATAACCATACTTCTGCTTCAACTTCCCCCAATCTTGCTGAAACTCTTACTTTTCTTCAGAGTCTAACTTAAAGAGCAATTCCTCCATAAAGTTTTCTCTGATTTTCCTCAACTAAAAGTGATTGCTCACAAAATTCACAGCTTATTTGTTTGGATGTCTCCTTCTTAATTAGTTATATCATGTGTGATCCTTATGTATATGTCAAATCTCCATTAGATTATAAGTTTCTAGAAAGAAGTTCATTTATTATTTCATCTTTGAAGCTCCTATACCCATAAAATTGTCATAATTAATACTTAATACATATTTATTCAGTTGAGTTTAACTCAACATATATGTTTTAAACACCTCCAACGTACCAGTTGTCTTGCTTTTTATTTGCATCCCCAGCACTTACCACTGTGCTTTACACAATGTTTTATTCATTCATTCATGGAGTTATTCATTCAGTTGTTAGAAATAAAATAGACAAAATCAAGAGTCCTTGACCTCAAGAAGCTTACATTTTATTAGGGGAATATAATAATATGTACACAGAGAAGTAAATGCAAGATAAACTGAAGTGGGAGAAAATTTAACCTAATTAAACTGAACCAAATTACTTGGATCTAGAAATGAATATAGTAATGAGACAAAATACTTCTATGATGAAGACATGCCAACCATGAAATAAACTTGGATCTACAATGTATTAGACCCATTCATCAGTGTAGATACACTTCACCACAATCTGACCAGAATGGTTCAATAGAAGGAGCGCTGATTTTGAAGTCATTGGATCCAAGTTCAAATCTTGGCTCACCACTTACTACCTGTGTGAGTTTGGATAAATTGCTTCTCTCGGGGCCTCAGTTTCTCAATCTAAGATAATAATAGATAACATTTATATAGCATTTTAAGGTTTGCAAAGTGCTTTACCCACCTTGTCCCTTTTGAGTCTCACAATAACTTTATTAGGTGGATGGTATTATTACCTTCATTTTATAGATGGGAAATGAGGCTAAGATAAGTTAAGTTATGTGCCCTGAATCACATAGCTAAAAAGTGTGTAAGGCAGGATTTGTACTCAGGTCTTCTAGCTCCAAGTTCAGTGCTCTAAGGGGCTGAACTAACAGATCTCTAAGCCCCATTCAAGTTTCAAATCTGTGACCCTATGATCCTGCTAAAAGTGAAAACTATGTGCTTCCTAGACATTTCAATTTAGAATGAATTTCTATGCTGCCATCAAGATTTGACATGCTTGCAAATTTTCATTTAGCAAAGTTATCAGGTTCTTCACATTTGTATTCTGTGTTGGATAAATGCTAACTGCTATTGTGCTAAATTTGGTCTGGTTTGTCACAAGTGCTATTTCAAACTAAATATCCTTTGTTCAAGGAGTTAATTTATGATATCGTGTTCTCAAATCCCTGCCAATGTCTAGAAAAGGGCAGCCCTCATTTTCTGGGAGGAACTGACAGATGCTAGTAAGGCAGCTCAGGCAACTCTTTCCTCAGAGCCAAGTCCAACTGGCCTTGCCATACTTTTTTGAAGGTAAATTTACACTGGAGACAGTCTACTCAATTGTAGAGAAGGGAGGTTTCAATTAATGAACTGTATAATAGTTCTTCTCAATGAAGCAATGAAAACACCCTAAGCAGGATAGGGAAGAGGAAAGAAGGGAGAAGAGGGAGAAGGGGAAGGAGAGAAGGGGAGGGGAAAAAAAGGAAGTTGAGAAGGGGAGGTTGAGAAGGGGAGGAAGAGAAGGAGAGGGAGAGAACGGGAGGGAGAGAAGGGGAGGGGAAGGCAAAGGTGAAGGGCAGAGAGGACAAGAAGGAAGGAAGGAGGGGAAGGATGAAGAAGAGGGAAAGGGAGAAAGGGAAGGACTTACTTTGTGCCAGGCCCTGTGCTAAGCACTTTACAATTACGTTTTCATTTGATCCTCACAACAACCTTGGAAGGTAGGTACTATTATTATCCCATTTTACAGTTGAGGAAACTGACTTTCCCAGAGTCATATAACTAATAAGTGTCTGAGGTCACATTTGAACTCAGGTCTTCTCTATTGTAAGCCCAGGACTCTATATACTGCACCACCAGCTGCTTCATACTGGAATCAGAAGGCATAAATGCTGGTTCCAGACTTAGCTGTGTGACCTTAGATGAGTCATTTGACCTCTGAAACTCAGGTGTCTCACTTGTCAAGCAAAACTATTGATAGTAACTACCTTTCAGGAATGTTGTGTGAAAAGAGCTTCATAACTCTGATACACATGTTGTTGTTGTTGTTGTTCAGCTTTGTCTGACTTGGCAAAGATACTGGAATGGTTTCCATTTCCTTCTCTATCATGTCCCCATTTCACAGATGAGGAACTGAAGCAAATAGGAGCTAAATGACTTGCCTAGGGTCACACATCTAGTAAGTGCTTAAAGCTCGAACTCAGATCTTCCTGCCCAGTGCTCTATCCACTGTACTACCTAGCTGTCACAAAACTCTACATACACATGATTTATTATTGTTGTTGTTAAACACTGTGAGCCTCGTTTTCCTCATTTTTAAATAAAGATAATGATACCTAGATCACACAGTTGTTAAGAGATACAAACTTAATAAAGTGCAAAGTGCTCCATTAATGTGTCGTTTTTCATGGTAGAGTTTGTTACAGGGACAAGAGAGATTGAGGGAGAGAAGAAAACAAGCCAAGCCAAATTTACGTCTTGCTCTTTTCCCAGTTCTCTTCTGAGAGTCTATGTGCTCCTACCTTCTGGTGTCTTCATTATTCCACTTCTGTTTTTGTTTGTTTGTTTTTGGTTAGGCAATGGGGTTAAGTGACTTGCCCAGGGTCACACAGCTAGGAAGTATTATGTATCTGAGGTTGGATTTGAACTCAGGTCCTCCTGAATCCGGGGCCGGTGCTCTATCCTCTGTACCACCTAGCTGCCCCTTATTATTCCACTTCTGATTGGAGATGACTGGACAACTGGAGGATGACGGGAGCCACTGGAGTCAGATGGCTCTGGAGGAGAAAGTGAGGCTGATGACTTTGTACTGCTCTGCCTCACTTAAATCCAATTCACTTACAAGTCAAGACATCACCTTCCTGATGTCATTGATCCCCTTCCAGAACAAGGACAACAACAACAATTCCCCTTTTTATTGCCAAAGGCCTTGTGTCTTGGTGATTGGAAGAGCCAAGATTGGACCCAGACAAAATATGAAGTGGGCAGAGTTTCTTCTGGACCTTTCCCTGGAATCATCCCGAATGTATGGGCAATCTAGAAGAATGATGTCTTGGAACTCTGGATCAGATTCTTGAGAGCAGGGATACATGCTGCTATAGAGAGGCCCACCTGACAGTGGGAATTCCATTTATGATGTGGCTAATAAGCACCAAGTACTGTGCTAATCTCTGGGAATATACAGATGGAAAATGGCATGGTCCTAGCCCTCAATGTGCTTAGAGTCTAACAGGGAATCAATGAATTATATTGTGCAAAGCATGAGAATTAGAGTCAGATAGTCAGACTCCAGCTCTGTTATTTACTATGTCTGTAACATACTGCCTACCACATCTCTCTAGGCTTTGTCTTCTGAAAAATAATAGTATTTGGCTATGTGATTTCTAAATTCCTTTCCCAGATTCCTAAATTCCTTTAATCGGCCTGGATCTACCACTTACCATGCATGTGATCTTGAACGAAGTTTTTAATCTGTCCAAACCTTAGCAACCACATGTGATTTTACTCACACTGCTTATCTCACAGGATTGTTATTAGAAAGTGTTTTGCAAACTTTAAAACATTAAATCAATAAAAAAACATGTAGGGGGTAGCTAGGTGGCACAGTGGATAGAGCACCAGCCCTGGATTCAGGAGGATCTGAGTCCAAATCCGGCCTCAGACACATAACACTTACTAGCTGTGAGACCCTGGGCAAGTCACTTAACCCCATTGCCTAGCCAAAAAAATAAAAATAAAATAAAAAAGCATGTATATATGGCAGGTACTCAGTTATATACAGACTTGAAAAAAGGTAAGTCCAGAAAGAATGGCCCCTGGAACACTAAGAGGAACAGAGAAAAATTTACAGAAGATGGTTTTTGAACTGAGTTTTGAAGGAAACCAGGGATTCTAAGGGCAGGTGGGTGACCACAGTGGATAGAGCCTGGAATCAAGAAGACTTCTCTTCCTGAGGTCAAATCCAGCCTCAGTTACTTGCTAGTTTTGTGACTGTCAGCAAGTCCCTTAACTCTGTTTACCTAGTTTCTTCATCTGTAAAATGAGCTGGAGAAGGAAATGGAAAACTACTCCAGTATCTTTGCAAAAATCAAACAAACAAACCAAACAACAACAAAAACAGGGTCATAAAGAGTCAGACACAACTGAAAAATGACTTAGAAAAAAAAAAGATTCTAAAAGGTAGAAGTGGGGAGGAAAAGCATTAAAGGCAAAAGGGGCTGTCATTGCAAGTCATGGAGTCAAAAGAAGGAAGATCATGCCAAAGAACAAGAAACATGGATGGATTATAGAGCATAGAAGGGAAAATAATATAAGAAAACTGGAAAAGTAGAGAGGGAAAAAGTTATGGAAAGCTTCAAATGTCTAAATAGGATTTTATATTTGATCCTGTAGGTAATAGGGAAGCAATGGAATTAATGAACATGACAGATGCATTGGTAGATGTCTACTTTAGAAAAATCACTTCGATAGCTGTGTGAAGAATGGATTGGAATGGGAGAGAGTTGAGGTAGGGAGATCAATTAGAAGGCTAAAGGTAAAAAATAGTGAGAGTGCTGAACAAGAGTGGTAGCTGTGTGAGTGGAGAGAAGGGCACAAGAAATGAAAGAGGCTGTGAAGGTAGAAACAAGATTTGTTAATAGACTGGATATATGAGATGAGTGAGAATGAGAAGGTGAGGACCACTCAGAACTTAGTGAGTGGAAGGATAGTAGTCATTACTAATGTGGGTAATTAGACAATAATACAAATAAATATGACCCAAGAAATATGGTAAGTATGAGAGAGAGAGACAGAATGCTCTATGAATTTGAAATTTAAAAAAACTGAAGGTAAGGGTTAAGGTAGTAGCAGAGATATTTAAAGGTAAGGATCCTTCCCAGTACTCAAAAAAATTTCTGCTTATGCATAAGATCAATTCAGTTCAATTCAATAAACATGTATTTAAAGTCTATTCTGTGCCAGGACTTGTGCTGGGCACTTATTAAAATACCACATAAAGTAGATATGACTAATACACAGGAGAAGCATAGAGCATGAAGGCAATTTAGAGGAGTAGGTGATCATCACTGGTTGAAAGAATCTGAGAAATCTTCCTGGATGGGGCACCTTAGGTGAGCAAGTCAAAATTACACTAGGATGATGATGATGAAGATGATAATAATGATGATGATGACAAATTTAATAAACCTCATTAAAAAGGTGAGAATTAAACAGTAATAAGAGTAACAACTACAACCCCATAAAAGCTCAGCCCATGTCATGGGAGTTGAAGGAGGTAAGGGTTTGAGAGAGGGGGAGCAAACAAAGTGAAAAAATGCTAGCCAGGGTGATGTACAATGGGAACTTTGTTTTCCCTGGGAACTTGATAGTAGCTGAGAAGGTCTGACAGAGACTCTGTAACCTAATGAATTAGCCATTGGAGACACCACTGGTTGACTTAGCACCCTAGCGCATGTAATGCAATGGCCCCTAAGAATTAAAATAGACAGGGATGTGTAAAGTTGCATGATGGCCCTACTAACAATTGTTGGGATGATAAACTTGACATAGAAAACGGTAGAATGAATGGCACTTCAGTGTTCTGTTACCACAAGAAGGCAGGATAAATTGAAAATAAGCAGAAACACTAACACTCACCTGGTAGAAGTTCTTTGGTAAGGACTGCACTAACTGCTAAAACAAGTAGTCTGTGAGTGTCCATGAAATGGACTGAAGATACAAATGTTTCCATTGTGTGCCTTTATTATACCATAACAAAACTAGAAACATTGCCTCAGCTCTAGGCACAGGGTTTACCCCCTCTTTGTTAACAATGCTTTCAGCTCCAAGATATGTTACATTACAGACCAATGAAGGGCAATTATAAGAAATAACTTCACTTCTAAACCCAGCTTAGATGAAATAAGAGTGGAAATTGAGAAGTTACTTAAATCTGAGCTTACAGATGATACTTTTAACTCCTCAATTATTCACCAGTCAATAAAAATAAAAGAATAATAGGTAGATAGAGACTTGTCCCCAGATTGTTTCTATCTGCACTCCAGTAAACATAGGATCAGAAAGAATGAGAATAATATTGCTTATAATTCACATATATTTTAATACTTTACAATTTGTAAAGAGCTTTTGTTAGAAAAACAATCTGAGATAGATAGTACAAGCATAATTACAGTATACTTACTTGACAGTTGAGGAAACTAAAGCTCAGAAAGTTAAACCAATTGATTTGCCTACTGATCCAACTATTCCTCCCCACTGTTACTAAAATTCATGAGGATTTTTTCATTAAAAAGTGATATGGAAATTCTAATTAGCATCATTTTAATTCAATTCCAATCTTAGTTTTATCAGTGCTTTTCTCATTATTAATCCATTTTAACCCATCTTAATCAATTCCCAGCAGTGAGCTTCTATCCAAAGCCGACGGTCTTACTCAACTTGCAAGTCAGGTCTGCTTATGTTCCTGATAATCAGAGTCTACTGCCAAATAGACAGTTGAGAGAAATTAATACTCTTGAACTGGCATAATTTAAGTACTAGAATAGTACTAGAAAACCTGAGTTCTTTTCCCAATTTTGCTGCTTATTAACTGCGCAAAGTTGAACAAGTAGCTTCTGCTGTGGGTCTCAATTTCCTTATTTGAAAAATGAGGACTTTGGTGGGCGGAGCCAACATGGGGGAGTAAAAGCAGTGACTTGCTTGAGCTCTCCCCCAAACCTCTCCAAATATCTATAAAAAATGGCTCTAAACAAATTCTAAAGCAGCAGAACCCACAAAAAGACAGAGTGAAACAAATTTCCAGCCCAAGATAACCTGGATGGTTGATAAGAAAGGTATATCACGCCGGGCTGGGAGAGGAGCGCAGTTTGGCATGGGTGCGCAGGCTGCAGCAATCCTGGAGCAGGCCTCAGAGGACTGAATCACCCGCAGCTGTGGTGGTTTCCAGACTTCTCAACCCAAGAACACCAAAGACAACTCAGAAGGTCAGTGGGAAAAACCTGTTTCTGCGGTGCTGAAAGAGAAGCACAGTGGGGTTCCAGTCCCATTTCCCAGGGCGGAGGCTGCCTCCTGAGCTTCTGGCCCACAAACTGAGAGGGAATCGAGTGGCTGATCAGAGGGGGATTGAAGGGATTTCTTTGCTGGTGCAGGATTCTCTTGCTTTGCCTGTGCTTGGATCTGGGTCACAGTTCTGGGTGGTAGTCCTGGGGCAAGGAGGAACACTGGCGTGGTGGAGCTTGTAGTGGCTGTGGAGACAAAACCCTCCTCATAGTTCCAAGACAGAAAAGTGCTTGCTATCAGTCATAGACCAGAGCACAGGCCAGGAAAGTAGTAAACACCTTGCCCTTGATCATAGCACCTTGGAAGAACTGAAAATTTACAGGTCCCTAGAAGTATCTCCGAAAACAACTGCACAAAACCCCCAAAGCTTGTAACAGTACATTCTCCACACTGGAAACAGACTCCTACCTTAACAAAGAATTTATAACTCAAGTAATTGGCCGGGATCATGAGCAAGCAGCACAAAAAGAGTCAGACTATATCATCTTACTTTGGCGACAAAGAAGATCAAAACATACAACCAGAAGAAGACAACGAAGACAAAGAAGCCAAAGCTCCTACATCCAAAGCCTCCAAGAAAAATAGGAATTGGTCCCAGGCCATGGAAGAGCTCAAAAAGGATTTTTAGAAGCAAGTAAGAGAAGTAGAGGAAAAACTGAGAGTGATGCTAAAGGAGAGCCAAAAAAATACTGAAGAAAATAACACCTTAAAAAATAGCCTAACCCAAATGGCAAAAGAGGTCCAAAAAGCCAATGAGGAGAAGAATGCCCTAAAATGCAAAATTAGCCAAATGGAAAAGGAAGTCCAAAAGCTTACTGAAGAAAATACTTCCTTGGCTTCCGGCCGCCGCTGTCATTTCTCCTGCGTGACCTTGTTGCTGCTTCTCCACGACCCGTCCCAGCCTCATCCTGGCCCGTGCCCCGACGCCACCATGTCCGCACTGGCCCCAGGCCTGCTGAGCAGCCTGACGCACCCCACCCTCCGTATCCTACGCATGCCCCGCGCGCCCCTGCATGCGCTGCCGGCCCAGGAGGAGCCAAGCCTGGTGGACAAGACCATTGCCATAACGGCCTCCTTCATTTCCCTCCTCCTGCCTGCTGGCTGGATCTTATCCCACCTGGACAGCTACAAGAAGAAGGAGTGAAGGGGCCTCGGGCCCTGCCTGCGCCCCTCTGGACCACAAGATCTTCCCTGCATTCCGAACTCAGTTTTCTGATGAGTTAATTAATCATGACCACTTGATTTTTCCTTTGGAGTTGCCAGGCTTAGTGCTGTATGTTCTGGTCTGGGCAGATGGGACCTCCTCAGCATGTTAAAATAAAGCCAGTTGAAGCCTCTCTTTAAAGTCCAAAAAAAAAAAAAGAAAGAAAATACTTCCTTAAAAATTAGGATGGAGAAATTGGAAGCTAGTGACAATTTGAGAAATCAAGGCACTGTAACACTAATCCAAAGGAATGAAAAAATAGAAGAGAATGTGAAATATCTCATGGGAAAAACACCTGACCTAGAAAATAGATCCAGGAGAGAGAATTTAAAAATTATTGGACTATCTGAAAGCCATGATCAAAAAAAGAGCCTAGACATCATCTTTCAAGAAATGACCAAGGAAAATTGCCCTGATATTTTAGAACCACAGGGCAAAATAGAAATGGAAAGAATTCACCCATCACCACCTGAAAGAGATCCCCAAAGGAAAACTCCTAGGAATGTTGTAGCGAAATTCCAGAATTCCCAGGTCAAGGAGAAAATATTGCAAGCAGCTAGAAAGAAACAATTCAAGTATTGTGGAAACATAATCAAGATAACACAAGACTTAGCAGCTTCTACATTAAGGGTCCAGAGGGTATGGAATATGATATTCCAGAGGGCAAAGGAGATAGGACTACAACCCAGAATCACCTACCCAGCAAAACTGAGTATAATCCTTCAGGGTAAAAAAATGGTCATTCAATGAAATAGGGGACTTTCAAGCATTCCTGAGGAAAAGACCAGAGCTGAATAGAAAATCTGACTTTCAAATACAAGACTCAAGTGAAACATGGAAGAGGTAAACAGGAAAGAGAAATCATAAGGGACTTACTAAGGTTGAACTATTTACATTCCTACAGGGAGAGATGATATTTGTAACTCATGAGTCCTTTGTCAGTGTTACAGTAGTGGGAGGGGAAAATTATATGTATGTATAGATTGATAGATAGAGGGCACAGGGAGAGTTGAAGATGAAGGGGTGATATCTGGAAAATAAAATTAAGGGATGAGAGAGGATTATACTGGGAGAAGGAGAAAGGGAGAAGTAGAATGGGCTAAAATATCTCACATGAAACAGACAAGAAAAGGCTTTTACAGTGGAGGGGAAATGGGGGAAGGTGAGAGGGAATGAGTGAATCCTATTCTCATAGGATTTGTCTTAAGGAGGGAATAACATACACAATGGGGTATGGAAATCTATCTCACCCTACAGGAAAATAAGGAGGGAAGGGGACAGGAGAACAGGGGTTTGATAGAGGGGAGGACAGATTGGGGGAGGGGATAATCAAAAGCAAACACTTCTGAGGAGGGACAAGGTCAAAAGAGAGAATAGAATAAATGGGGGGTAGGATAGGATGAAGGGAAATATACTTAGTTTTTCACAACAGGACTACTATGGAAGTGTTTTGCATGACTGCACATCTATAACCTGTACTGAGATGCTTGCCTTTTCAATGAGGGTGGGTGGGGAGGGAGGAAGGAGAAAATTTGTAACCCGAAGTTTTAAAAACACATGTTAAAAATTAAAAAAATAAAAAAAGAGAATGAAAGACAACTAACCACATATATGTATATGTATATATCTAAACACATATGTGTTTATACATATATATACATGTATCTATCTGTGTACATATGAAACTGATTAAAATACATAAGAACAAAAAAAATGAGGACTTTGGACTCTGTGATCTCTAAGTCCCTTTGCATTTCGTCATTCTCTGTTTCATCTTTTTGGGAGATCTCGCAGAATTTCCTAAAACTGGATCCCAGGATCCAGTTTGCTAGCGTAAGACAACACCAAAGAAGTGGCATTGAATTACTGTTAGCGGAATGATACATAGACAGCTCCAGATATTAGTATTCCCAGCAGTCCGGTGGCCTTTTGGATAGAATGCTGGACTTCCAGTAAGAAGACAGTTCAAATCCTGCCTGGATTGCTTGCCCTGGGCAAGCTTACCTCTCTGAGCCTCGTTAAGATGGAGAAAACTGTGGTAATTAAGCAATGTGGTTGTCTTGATGATCAGGTGAGATTACATGTAAAGTTCTTTGCAACTCTTAAAAATTCACATAAATATTGATAATTACACGTAATACTACCATTAATTAGTGGGCTTTCACCAATATTTCATCCTTTCTAGAATCATCACTCCTAATCACTTCTAAGCACAGATGACTGATCATAGGCACTAGAAAAATGAGAAAGAAAACAACTATAAATTAACAGATCATTTGAGATCCTTATCAACTCTCTTCTACGTGGCTGCAATAGCCCCTAAGCTGATTCTTGTCTCCAACCTGGCCCCTCTCCAGTCCATCCTCTTCATGGGTCTAACCATTTACTCCCCCATTCATATAGTTGCCACGACTTCCTATTAGCTCTAGGGTTAAAAACAAATTCCTCAGCTTGGTCTTAAAAACCTTTCATAATCTTGCTCCAGCTTACTTTTCCACACCAAATATACCTTTCTACCCTTCACAGATGCTACATTCTAGCCAGACTGATCCAATTCACATTCTTTGTGCACAACATCTCTGTCCTGTCTCCAAACCTTTGCAGAGGCTGTTACCGATGCCTCGAATGTCTTGTCTCACCATCTCTGCCCCTTAGAAGCCCTAGCTTCCTCCAAGGTTTAGCTCATGGGCTGTATACTGTAGGAAGAGTCCTGATTCCTTCAATTATTAGGACTCTCTACTTCCTACTCTAATCATCATACTTATACTAATGTGTTTATATATTGTATCCCCCTAAGTAGAATGTAAGCTCTTCCAGGGCAGGGCAAGGATAATTTTTTTTTAATTTTTGTCTTTCTATCCAGCTGGGTGGCACATGAAAACCCCGAGCTCAAATCCAGCCTCAGATGCTTACTGGCTTGTGACCCTAAGCAAGTTATTTAACCCTTTTTGCCTCAGTTTCCTCATCTGTAAAATGGGGAAGCAAGAGCACCTGCTTCCCAAGGTGGTTATGAGAATTAAATGAGTTTGTAATTGTAAAAGTGTTTAGGGCCTGGCACACAGCACTATATAAATGTTAGTTATTATTATTATTATTATCATCATCTCCAATGTCTTGCCTCATAACTTGCACACAGAATGTGTTCAATAAATGCTTGTTGGATAGTACAGCATCAGATCTGAAGATTTCATTTTGCTTTCTTTCCTCTGGGATGAGTCGGGGAGAGGACAGGATTAGAACAATGATTTCCAGAGGAAAATGATTTTGTCGAAAAATTGTCAGGCATTAAAGATAAGACAGGAAGCACCCAAGTTAAGAACCTTGATCATATTAAGCAGCCCGGGTTTTACATACATAATTTTTTTTCAATTACTTGCCATTTTGTTAAAAGCTTTCCTTTCCCTGCAACATGAGTATATTGATGTTGGTGTGAAAAACAATTTAAATCTCCTTGCTGTTGAATTTAAATTTTGCAGCCTAAAGTGCTTTTCCTTATTTTGGTCTCTAACTGAAATGCAGAATTGAACTCAGAAAGCCTAAAGACCTCAGTGGTTCATTGAAAGTGCATTTGCTTCTTAATAGCAATGCTTAGCTTCAAAGTACATGTCTCTGTTTACACACACACACACACACACACACACACACACACACACACTCACACACACACACACACACACACACACACACACGCAAAAACTTTTAGCAAAAACTTTTAGGCAGGCATCGAATTGCTCCATTTTATAGGTTGCTGTGGAAACAGATTATCCCTGTAAAAGTGAAAAACCATGTTTGAGGCTAATGCAAAGAACAATCCATAGCATGAAAGAGAAGAACAGCTGGGAGTTGGAGTAGTGTAAGCTGACATGTCAGACAGTAGCCAGACAAAGTGAGCCAGGCACTGTCTGAAGGAAGAAGGGGAAAAAAAACGAGGTGGGGGTAGGGGGTGGGGGGTGGGGGAGGGAGTGTGGAGGGGGGAAAAAAGTAACAACGGAACACTGTCAACAGAGTCTACAAAATGGACCAGCTGTTCACTCTCATCATAACTAAGAAAATACAGAAAGAATTCCAGGGTTGAGGATTAAATTTACTGAGAGAGGGGGGTTTGGGGGGTGGGGAAGTCCTAAATAGAAAGAATGAATAGGATTTCAGACAAAATAGCCTCTACTCAGAGGCCTTTATTGGAAACTGTTTGCAAAGCATGAGTCTAGGGCTCTGAATACAACACACACTTTGCTGTATTGTTTCAGTTATAAAGGCTGATGTGCAGAAGGCCCTCTCGGGACTTTCCTACGATGCGAACTCTGCTGATCTTCCTGCCTGGAAGAGGATCTGGGTGGATAGACGGAAGGCCAAACTCGCCATTGGCCTTTCCCATCAGAGTGGAGCAATGATGGCTGTCTTTTTTCTTTCAGGTTTTAGTTTATGCTCTCTGGTGATTGCTGAGGCTTAAGTTGAGGAGGGAGAGAATCCTGGGTGCTCAGCTCTGGTAAGAAACTTGATGCAGTGGGAAGAGAATGAAGATCAAGAGTCAGGAAACTCCAGTTTTAATCTCAGGAATGGCGCACCTTGGGAAAGTCACTTAATTTCCCTGGGTCTCAGTTTCTTCATGTGTAAAAGGGGGTTGATTAGGCAGAAAAAATAAAGCTCCAAAATCCTGTTTATATATTTCAATTTGTTATAGAGTCAAATGCTAAGGACACACAAAGGCCATTAGATTTTTGAGCTAGGAAAAAAAAGCATCTAATCTACACTCCTCATTTTACATATGAGAAAATTGGGGATCAAGGGGCAGCTACATGGCGCAGTAGATGGAGCACTGGTCTTGGATTCAGGAGGACCTGAGTTCAAATCCGGTAGCAGACACATAGCACTTACTAGCTGTGTGACCCTGGGCAAGTCACTTAACCCCATTTCCTAACCAAAAAAAAAAAAGAGAGAAAGAGAGAGAGAGAGAAAATTGGGGACCAGAGGGGTGACATGACTTGTTCTAGGTAATACAGAAAGTTGGATGAATGGGGAAAAGGAGATGGGTGAGTCACAGACCAGATCCATGACTCCAGGTGGTCTAATAACCCTTCCCACTAAGACACGACCATCACCACATCAACAAATGTTCACTGTGCTAGATGCTTGGAAATATAAGACAGATTTGGAGTCAAAGGACATGGATTTGAATCCTGCATTTACTCCTCTTATGAACTTGTACTTAAGCAAATCATTTGATCAATAAACATTTCTTAGAGCTTTTCTGCATTTACTCCTTTTATGAACTTGTACTTAAGCAAATCATTCTATCAATAAACATTTCTTAGAGCTAACTTAAAGGCCAATAAATGGCACAGTAGATAGAGCACTGAACTTGGACTCAAGGAGATCTGAGTTCAAGTGTGGTCTCAGACACTTAAAAGTTGTGTGACCCTGGGCAGGTTACTTGACTTCTGCCTACCTCAGTTTCTTAATCTGTAAAAAACAGCTTCTACCTCCCAGGATTTTTGTGAGGACAAAATGAGATAATTAAAGCACTATATAAATGTTAGTTATAACTATTATCATTATTTAAGACCTTACTATGTGCTGGGCATTGTACTAGCTACTGGAGGAAACAGGTACAAAAATTTAAAAAAAATGAAATAACCATGCCTCTCCAGGAACTGGCATTCTATTAGGGAAGTCAACAGAGACATATATAACATCCCCTGAGAGGTCGCTTCCCAACTGGATATTCAAACTTGCAGCTGACAATTACTTTTTCAGGTTTCTAGGGATAATCCTGAGGGGCTACAATTGTAATACTGTTCCTCAGAAGTCCCCACTAGTTTGCTTCCCATTCAAGACCAAAGAGTCAGACTTAATTAGGCTTTGTAAAAGTTATTTACTGAGATGGTATGACTAGAAGAGTTGGCACAAAGTATTTCCCCCAAAATCATTAGGCACAGCATCCTATAAATATACACAGCATCCATGGGAAGAATGAGCCTAAATTTAGAATATTATTGTAATAACTACACTAGAGAACATTTACTAGGGCTTTGGGGATTGCAAGGCCCTTTACATATATTATCTCCTATGATCTTTACCGTAAACCTTGGAGGTATGTGCTGTTATCATTCCCATTTTACATATGAAGAAACTGAGGGTGAAAGAACTTAGGCATAACTCCCAATGCCTGCACTGGAAGATGATTTCTCTGTTCATGGAGTACTTAGGATGTTTTCCTTAGGTATAGTTCTCTGTTGGGTACTGAGGGTCAATACCTTTCTAAAGTAGATAACCAACATTTGGACCATTGGAGTTTCATGAGGGAACCACTTGTACAATTCAATCACAGGGTACTTCTTCACCTAAGGGTAGGAAAGTGCAAACATAAAAGAAACAGAGGTGGCCAGACCATGTACTCACAGAGACAGGAGACGGAGCAACTGTCCTTCCCATACTTAACTGTCCAGACACAACTCAAAGCAGCCTCATACTTCAAAGCCAAAAAAAGACAACACTGAAAAGATAGGATTGGCCCTTTTTGTATGCCCACTGAGTTAAAATCTTGGGGGTGGGGATCAGATGCATAATGAGCTCAGCAACTCTGAAGTCATCAGATGTTCTAACATTAACAGCCAATTAAGGAACCCTTCATTATCACATACTACAAACACCTGAGTCTTCAGGTGTGGAAGTAGGCTCACCCAAACCTTAGGCACCATCATTTGGACCAGAACCATGTAGAGGATAATTGCTCACCCTCCAAGACTGGATTCCACGCTGTAGTCTAATCACATTACATATCTATAAGTACATACACAAGAAATACAAAATAAATGGAAAGTAGTCCCGAGAAGCATAGGATCACTGAAGAGATTAGAAAAGACTTCATGTGGAAGGAAGAGCTTTATTAATAAAATGCAGCTAGGTGGTGCAGTAGACAGAGTGTCTGGCCTGGAGTCAGGAAGATTTGAGTACAAATCCAGCCTCAGATACCTATTAGCTTTGTGACCTTGGGCAAGTCACTTAATCCTATTTGCCTCAATTTCCTCATCTGTAAAATGAGTTGGAGAAAGAAATGGCAAACCACTCCAGTTATCTTTGCCAAGAAAATCCCAAATGGGGTCAAGAAGAATTGGATACAATAGAAATGACCAAACAACAAAAATGAATAAAAATGAAAGTATTGAACAAGATGGCCTCACAAGTCCCTTTTACTTTTAAATCTGTGATACTAGGAACCTCAAGTAACTTATAAGTTACTATAAGAGCTTTCATTCTACTGGATAGATATACAACATGTACACAGATAAATAAATACAAATGATATGTGAAGTAGTCAGTCCCTCAGTCAACAAGTCTTTATCAATTGCTTACTATATTCGAAGCACTGTAGGGATACAAATAATAGCCAGCATTTATAAAAACACCTGAAGGTTTACAAAGCCCTTTGACAAATAATATCTCATTTTATCTTCACAGCAGCTCTGGGAGATAGGTCTTATTATTATCTCCTCTTTTCAGATGAAGAAACTGAGATAATACAGAAATTAAATGATTTTATCAGGGTCACCTAGCTAGTAAGTGTGTGAGGTAGGATTTGAACTCATATGTTCCTAATTCCCAGACCACTTAGCTGCCTGAATGAGCAAAACTAGTCTCTGTTCTCAAGGAGCTAACATTCTAATTAATAAAATAATTTAAAGATGAAGAGAGCAATAACAACTACAAGAATATTAGCCTTGATTAACACAAACCACAATTTTTCTTTTCCATAGATTGATAGTCCAGGAGGCAGAACCTGCATGCCTAAGAGGCAGTCAAGCAGCAGCAATATATTGAGTGGTGGGCCTGAAGTCAAGAAGACTTAAGTTCAAATCCCCACCCCAGACACATACTAGTGGTGTGATTCTGGACAAATCACTTTACCTCTGTATGCCTTAGTTTACTCAACTGTAAAATGAGGATAATAATAGCACCTAACTTGCAGAATTATTTTGAGGATAAAATGAGATAATATCATAGCATACCACCTGGTACATAGTAGGGACTTTATAAATACTCCCCCCCCACCTTCCTCTAAAATGCTTCAAAAAAAGTATGCAATTCTAGAACTCCACCACACAATTGAGGAAAACAGAACAGTTCTTGAGCCTCCCAGTCCAAAGCCCATAGGGAAAAATCAATCATAAAGAAAACTAACTGTGGGTGGAGCTTGGGGAAAAAGTATATAAGGCAGTCTTAAAAATAAACTTTGTGGCCCCTTGTTAAAGTCTGAGATATCATGGTGGATCTTAGGATGGGGAAATGAGATAGCATGTAAGAATGTGTATTTCGTAGGGAAATCAGACAGCAAGTGAGCCTGGAGAAAATTAGGCATTTGAATGAAATAAATTTAAAATATACCACCTTGCCTTTGGATTATGTCTCTTTTCATATTTTCTTTGCAAAAAATTTGTGTGTGAAAGGAAATAATGAAACACCAAAAAAAATCTCACTAAAGCATAAAATATAATTCATGAGTGTGAGCTGCCATGTCATAGGAAAATAACTTGTGTCCCCTTCCTTCCCCACTCCAAGGAAAAAATTCTGGAAAAGATCATCGCTGAGCTAGGACCTGTGGAGGTATGAGGAGGGTTTGTTTCCTGGTTGATGACCTTTCAGAGATCCCTAGGTGGCACAGTGGATAACATGCTGGACCTATAGTCAAGAAGATCTGGGTTCAAATCGTATCTCATATACTTACTAGCTGTGTGACCCTGGACAGATCACTTTGTCTCCATTTTGTCAACTGTAAAATTGGAATAACAGCATCTACCTTGTAGGGTTGTTGTGAAGCATTTAGCACAATGGCTGGCACAGAGTAGGCATTATATAATATTTGTTCTATTTGCTTCCTTTCCCAATTTGAGCAGATGAGTTTCTGTAAAACCACTTCCCTGTCAATTCCTAGGTTTGGAAGGGGTGGTATTAAGAACCTAGTGAAAAATGTCCAGTCCTGAAACAGCAGCTATCCTGTTCTAGACTCCCTTAGGCAGTTATATGATCTTCGTATTTGTTTAGGCTTCCCTGTTCAGCCCAGAAAGATTCTTCTTACAACATTTTCTCTTGGGTATTTTACTTATAATTATAAGAAATTTCCACCAGATAAATGGTAGTGCTTTAATTATGGAAGCTGTGTCCCGTTGCTAATCAAAAAAAGAAACAAAACCAGACTTGCTTCTGATGTAGCATTTAGTTAAGAAAATACAGCACAATGGGCAGATGAGGACAATTTGTTTCAATGACCATGAAGGTGATTGAAGCAGGTGCTGTGGAATACTTAGAGCTTGGACATTGAAGATGCCAAGGTCATCTACTGCATCACAGGCCATCTTCAGTAATCCTGACTTTTGTCACTGACTTTTGTCACTGGACTTCTATGACTCTAGAAGAGAGAGTGGGGCTACTAGAAAAGAGGGTGTGGCTGAGGACTCTGTGCAACTCTGCCTCACTTAAATCTAATTCACTTGCAAGTCAAGATGTCACCACGTGGTGTCATTGGTCCTCTGAAAACAAAGATCAAGAACAAGAACAACATAAAATTTTTGACAGGTAGCTCCATCATAAATACTCAGGTGGCAGGAGAAACAGTTACAGTGTGAATTTCTGATGGATTCCAAATTCTTGGGTAAAAGGTACACTATTATTGGCCTCTAGTCCCAGCTACTGGGATGGGAAGAGATTTCTTAGGAATTCAGAGTAAGGGTGCAGAGAAAGGTATAGTAAAATAAACTTGAGGACTAGATTTAAAATAACTGGGATGTAATTGTGACATTATAGAAAGAGCTCTGTGTTTAGAATTTGAAAACCTGAGTTAGAAAACTGACTCTGTACTTGGTGTGTAACCTTAGGCGAGTTACTTTCCTTCTTTAGGCCATAGTTTTCTTGTTTATAAAATTAGGGAATTGAATTACATGTCCTTTAAGTTAAGTTTAAGTCCTATAAGTTAAGTTATACATGTCCAGCTCTAGAGTTCTGATTCTTTGATCCTACTTTGGAGTCCAGGGCCTTATTCAAATATAGGGCCCCAGAATGCTACCCTAGATTTGAAACATTTTGTGTTAGCAAAATTTTTCACTCAAAAAAATTGTCCCTTGTGGATCCCCCAACAATGTGTTTCCTAAATTAGATCAACCAGAGGGAAACCTAGTTCAAAGCAAAAGACATCTAATTAAATAGCACAGAAAAAATAAATGATAGGAAGATCCTAACCATACATACAAGAGTACATATGTCTACATGTTACCAGCCAGTCAGGAAGACACATGCAAGAAACTCATGTGACAAGGGAATATGCAGAGAGAGACATGTATGGAGTAAACATATGTGGCCAGGGAGCACATGTGGGCTAGGTAACTCACACCTCCAACACTGAAGAATTGTTTTTGTTCTCTGGTGATGTCGTCAGGCTACTTTCTTCCCAACTGACTGCTGAGTGTCTCCTGTCTCTACTGTGTATGTACACTGAATTGTTGCCACTCTGTTGGTCCTTACTGGAACTGTGGCTTCTTTCCCTCAAAGGAAGGGATCTACCAGTTCTTTAGCTCATAACCCCATGACCTATCTTAGTTCCTTTGTGAAACAAATTCTACCCAAAATCACCTTAAGGCCTAAGCAAAAGGCTCAGTAGGGTGGCTATTCCAAGTGTGGCTACTTCCAAGAATACTGCTATAGGATTTGTCCCATATATCCTGATGGGAGAGAACCACATTTTCCTATTAACTTGTACTTCAGCCATCTCAGAAGATAGAGATATGGAATTGAATTCCCCCTCCAAAAATTTAAGAACATTTAAAGAACTTTCAAATTGCAGAGAATAATAAATCTTTAACTACCCACTAACAGAAAAGAATGGAATAAAGATTATCCCTTGATTTTTTTTGTTGTGTATGAATACATTCAAACCAATCTGCTAACATCTTAGCTGAAAGAGATCTACCACCTAGTGATGGTCTCAGCTGAGAAAAATTTCAATAGGAGCAAGTGACATGATGATACCCACACTCGTCTTCCAAATTTCCAGAAAAGTGATAAAGTTCTGTTTTTAAAACATCGTGGTGTACATAGAATGCAAGAAAGTAAACCTTTGGAAAGTCATCCCATACCAACTTATCAAGAAATTAGATAACTTTTCAGTGCAGAAGATTGTCCTCAACAATGGTCATGACTCTGCAAAGACAATACACTACAACCATCTATTGGCTATGTAGAGTTCTTGTTTCCTCATTAGCAGAGGAAAGGCCCAATGGAGACTCACTCAAATAGACTCTGAGAAGAGTGTCCTCAACAAGTCAGGAAGCCTGTCAGAGCTAAATAACAGCTCAAAAGATGAGTGGTGCAGTAGAAAAAATATTTCTGAGTGAAAGGATCTGGTTCAAATCCTGACTCTTCCATTTATGAAGTGACCTTGAACCCTTCCTTCCTTGGAACTCAGTTCTCTTAGTTATAAAATTAAGAAGCTCTAAAAATCTCTAAGTTCCCTTTCAGTTTGAAATCTATGATCCTATGATGCTGATGAGGAAGAAAGTGTATGTTGGTTCCCACTAGAGGACCAAGCAAACCAGTGAGCCATTTCAGTCCCAGAGGTACCTCTGTTCAGATGGTCACAGGTAAATCTGAACCCAGAGGCAGCCCCTTCCTTCTCTAATACACTAGCTATGCAGATATCTTGGAAAGAAAGAACTAAGCAGTATTAAGTTCAACATTTTTGTTTCTGTAATCTACCACTCTGGGAGTTCAAGCCTATCTTTGACTACAGGTGAAAAAAAAATTCTTTTTAATGCTTTTTTCTATTTCTGTGATGCTAGTCATAACCAATGCAAATCAATACTCTTAAAGCTGCAGTTAGGAAGATCAGAGGGACAAGTTGGATCTTGTATCATTTTTTTTCCTATAATCCTGCTGTCAACAAAAGTGTTGTTTGATCTACTCTATGAATCCTAACTCTAACACTTACTAGTTATGTGACAATGGGCAAGTCATTGCATCTCTATGAGCTTTAATTTCCTCATTTGTAAAATGGGGACAATAATTCTTGCAATACCAGCTTCACCTGGGTTGTTGTAAGTAAAGTCTATATAAGCCTTAAAGTGTTATATAAATTAGAATTGTTTTTTATCATTCATCCACCAAGTAATCATCAAATATTAAGTGCCTACTATGTGCCATGTGCTACTCTAGGTTCTAGGAATACAAAGATATTTTTGCTTTTGCTTCATTTTTGAAGCAGGCTTTACCCTCAAAGAGTTTTCATTCTATTGAAGAAGCTTATGGTTCCATCTTGGCACAGTTGTAACAGTTGATACACTTCTGGAAAGCATCACAACTTTGCAAACATCTTGTCCATGCATACCATGTATGTGTGAATGAGATTTTAAGGATTCCCCATCTGCCTTAAAACCAGCCCAAGCATGAGGAAATAAAAGCATCTCTTAGGCAGCACAAGTCCCAGATGGATAGAATTTCAGCTGGCCTAATTATTCCTGAGTGTGATTAACCAACCTGAATGTCAACTTACAAGGTGCCATAACTAAGTGGTGGTGACCTCAAGTGTTGTGAGCATCAGATAACCTGACAGTGTCTCAAAACCTAATCTCACCCCCATCCCCAGGAAGCCTCTATCAGACTCACAGATCTACCAATGGCCCTCTGAACTCCATCTACACCTAGATAATGTATAATCAGGGGAGAAAATGATGCAGCCTACACAGGTCCCTTTATTAACTCAGGGTCTTGTTTACCCACTGTTTGCAAAAGAAGCCATTTAACAGCAAAGAGATCCAGTTCCAAGAAGTCCTGCACCTTCAGTCACCTTGTGAAGACAGTGGGGACTGTGGGAAAACTGCAAGGCAATAAATAGCAAGCATTTTTGGTTGTTTTTATTTTCTTTTTAGGTAATGCCATGGTCTCAATGATTCTGTTAGGGAAGAGTCTGGCTAAATGACTCATGGGAGATGATTGATTGACAAGATGCTTTGTTTACATTGTCTCTGAGATAACTACAACTATTTTGCATCTAATCTGCTAACTCTTGCATCAATACAGTATCTTATAAATCATGAATAAACATAAAATACCCAGAAAGGGAAACTGCAAATTTCTTTAAATGAGCATAATTAAGGAATTGATTTTATTACTTATCATGAAATAGAAGCCAAACAATTCCCTCCCTCTCTGATAGCTGCAGAAAATACTTCAAAACCCAGTGCCAAAATAGCCAAAACCAGTAGGATAGATAAGAACCAAAGGAAGGCCTGTGTTCAGTATTTAGTACTCTGACTTAGCTACAAAAGGCAGGAGAGAGAAGGGGCAAGACTGGTTCATCATGTGTGCTAGAATTCTGAACTTGGAGACAGAAAGACTTGGGTTCAAATCCCATCTCTGACACTAGCTGCGTGTTCATGGGCAAATTGCTTAATATCTCTGCCTCAGTTTCCTCATTTGTAAAATGAGATCATTGTACTTGATGACCTCTAAGGTCCCTCCCATATCTAAATATATGATTTTTGCTGTCTCATTCAAACCTTCATTTGCATCCCTTTCCACTTCCCTCATGTCTTTGCAGTGGAACGAGGTAAGAGAAAAATTGATCAGTATCCCCAGGGTACACCAGAAAGCATAGACACAAAAGCACAAGCTGCACAGATGCAATGCTGGATCCAATCTTCCACAACAGTGCTCCCGTATCTCCTCATGAAGAGATGGGGATTCCAAAAGGAAATCATTTCACTAGCAAAATAAAAAGAGGCTTTTCACACAGTTCCTCTGAGTCTTCCTGTGTGCTTAGTCGTCTACTTTCTAGAAATCTTGCTGTTTTTTTTTTCTTTGACAGTAGTTGTCTTCTATTCAGAGCCAGGATTACAACCTAGGCAAAGTTGTAGAACAGCAATGCCACTACCTTGCCTTTGTATACTCCTTTTCTTTCCTTACTGGCACCTCTTTCTGCCTAACCCTCTGGTGTCCAAGACCCTTGTGCTACTGTCTGGGTACCCATAATTTGCCTCCCATGCCTCAGTTTCCTCAAATGTAAAACAAGAGACATTAGAGATTATCTTGTCCAATTCTATATTTTACTATGAGGAACCTGAGGTCCCTGGAGGTTACCTCGCCCAAACTTAATCAATTCCACAAGGTTTGATTAAGTGCCTAAAACATGTTAGGCAATATGGTAGATACCATGGAGGAGGTGAGGGACAGTCAGTTAATAACATTTATTAAGTGTCTATTATGTGCCAAGTACTGTGCTAAATTGTAAGAATACAAACAAACCAAAAAGGGAAAAGACAGTCTCTACTCTCAAGAAACTCGTAGTTTAATGGGGAAGACAACAAGCAAATATGTAAAAACAAACTATATGATGTACAAATAAGAAATACATATGAGAGAGAAGACACTAAAATTAAGAGGGGTATATAATTATGAAGAGAACATAGGCTATCGTACACCCTAAGCCAGCCCCCAGGTCTTCAGACTCTCAATCCAGTATGCTGTCTACTGCACTACAATGCCTCTCTAGATCAAATCTACAAAGTTACGTCTTACTTTAAATACTTGAGTAAAATACTTCACACTGTACTGTCAATGAGTTATATTATTTCTCCCAGAGGTATTTACGTTTTAACAAATGCAAATACCTTAAGCACAGAACTGATCATGTGATTCTCACATGGTGCGTTCTTACTACAGAGGATAAATCTCTAATGGTACACTTTAGAAATCAATATTAGGCTAGGGTGGTTTGGGAGAGGCAAGGGATATTTTGGGTTAGGAATCCTCATTATTTTCTCTTAAATCACATCACAGAGGTGGCTACCTTCTCTATCTAAATCTAGGACTGGTCTTAAAGAAATTAATATCTCTGGGTTTCCTATCAGACCTACCTTGTAAGTGGTTTCTAAATAATTTTAGGTCTTTCAAGGGAAAATCTTATAGTCATTAAGTGTACATGCTTATAGGCTTTTAAAAATATAGAATCTCAGAGTTGGAAGTGACTTCAGAATCATCTGAAGATGAAAATAAATATTCTATGTATTATCTGCCTAAGAAACCATAGAAACAAACTATAATGTCTCATATTGGATAATATACTTCCATTAATGCATTAACTTTTGGGCTGCCCTGTTACATTCATGACTCATACTGATCTTACATCCCACTAACATTTTCACATATAGGCATGTCTTCCTCTTATTAGGCTTACTAGAAAAGAGAAACTTTAGAAATAATACAACACATGTATTCTACAATTTTTATCTAGCTGCTTACATTCCAGATTTGTTGGAAGCATGCATTATTTGAAGCATTAAACATAGAGCACCTTGAAATCCAAATCTTCACAAAATAAACACTTTTTTTTTACTTGAGAAAGAGAGGGCCAGAGAAAGAGAACAAGAGAGGAGAGGAAAGGAGAAGAGAAAAGAGGAGGAGAGGAAAAGAAGGCAGGAAGGAAGGAGAAAGAGAGAGAGAGAGAGAGAGATAAGAATTGATTCCTGTAAGTAGGACTTCAACTGAGCCTCAGTGTAAACTGAGGGTGCTAAGGGGCTAGATGAGAAGGAATTTTAAGAGAGAATTTGAATCTAGGTCTTCCTGACTCCAGATAGAACACTCATATCCACTATAACATATGACAATTCATATCATGTATACTGATTCCTTTTAAACTAAATAAAAAGAAAATGGTTATTGTATTTTAATTAAGAAATAATTAATGTTTACTCCAAAGCTTACTTTAGAAAGGCAATAGTAACTCTAGGTTCTCAAAGGCCCAGCTAGAGAAGTAATGCATGGAAGGTTCTATCAAGCTGGAAAAAAAAAACTTCAAGAAATCATCTCTGCAGCGGGTTATGTTTAGCCACCGAGGACCAACCATAGGAAGAATCACCAACAGAATGTTGTCCACCAGGAAATGATTTTTTTTTGCTATGACCATGGAAGAAACAGATAATACAAAACCATCCTCAGTTCTATGCAGCTTCATATGTCCACAGTAAGGGCATCAGAATGCCAGAGTCACAAGATGCTAAAAATCACAGAGTTCCTTAACTATCTACTAACAGTAATATTATCATGAAATATTTTTTTCAAAGGCCAATGAGTTAAAACCTTAATATTGGATCTGAACTACACCTATACTAATGTTGGTATAGAGGAAAGAAAACTAAATTTGTAGATGGAGAACCACCCATTCTGTTATATGGATTTTTTCCTTCTTCTATGACTTCAAGCAACACAATTCTGTCTAGGCTTCAGGTTCCTCATCTGCAAAATGAAGGGGCTGGTCTAGATGATATCTATGGTATCAGATTTAAATCCATGATTGCATGATCCCATGACATTTTTGCTATAATTTAAGTCAGAAGACATAGGGAAGTTGCACTTAATACAAGGTCATCTCACAGTGTTTCTTGGCGAAACAAATACAGGAATTGTTGGAGTGCATAGAACCTGGCACAGGCTTAAAAAATCTTTTAAAAAATGCTTGTTAATTTACTGTTTGTTGAGTCAGTTTCATCATTCACCCAAAGACAACATGAAATATTATTTTTTCATAGAATATTTGGTTACCTCACCTCGTAGTGTTCAAAGAGCAAATAGAACACAGCGAAGATCATTAGAGTTTCTGAACCAACATTTATTGCAGAGTTTGAAGAAATCGAGATTCTTTAAAGAATTTGTGTATAGACCTTGAAACTTCATGACCTAAGCCCATTCCTCTTTCAGACTTTCCCATTTTTGTCAAAGGTACCACAGTCTTCTAGTATCTCATGTTCATAATCTCAAAATTATCCTTTATGCTTCACTCTTCCATACTCCACATATATAACCAGTTGCCAAACCTTGCTGCCTCTAACTTCACAGCATGCCTCATTTCTGACCCGTTCTCTTCACTCACACAGCAACCACCTTTATAGTTCAGGTCCTCATCACCTCTCACCTAGATTATTGCAACAACCTCATAATTGGTCTCTTTGTTTCAAATTTTTCACCACTCTAGTCAATTCTACCTACTACTCATACTTCACCAATCCCAGTAACTCCCTATTGGCTCTAGGATATACCATCTGGCCCCAAATTATCTTTCAAGTCTTATTGGAGATCACTCTTCCTCATGAACTTTTCAGTCCAAACAAACTGTACTCTCCATTTCTCACATGACACTCATAGTAAGTATCTGACCTCTCTATTCTACATCTGTCGGTCTGTCTAGTTTCACCTCCAGGGAACAAGTTTCTCTTCCCAGGTTAAGCTCAGCACCTCTGATCTCATCACCATGCTGCCAACTCAAGCCTTGACTGACACCACCTTCCTCAGCCTCCTCTCTTCCTTGATTGGAAGGCTAGAAGGTAGAGTACCAAACTCCTCCCAATGCTTTCCTTCATAGACGGCAGAAACTAGAATTTTTCACTCCTTCCACTCTGAATCTGCTGCTCTGCCTGGTTTCAGCTCCATGGAAAAATAGACCCCTGATCTCCCCCCTTACCACCACCCCACCTCATTTTCCTACTTCCTTTTTTATGTTGTTCCCTCTTGTTAGAGTGTAAGTTTCTTGAGGGCAGGAACTAGCACAGCGCCTGGCATGAAGTAGGTACTTAATAAATGTTTATTGGATTAGATTAGATTGGTCTCTGTGCTTTTTCATTGACCATTCCCCATACCTGAAATGTATTCCTTCCATACCTCTTCCACACTTAATCATCTTCTTTGGATGTGACTAAGACATTTAATTCCTCTGTATAAATTTGTATTTATTCAATAAATGCTATATGTGTATGTGTATTTATTTATATGCAGATATTTCTACCTGAGTATAAATGTGTATACATGTGTGTATGTGTGTGTACAGCTGGTAAGTGTCTGAGGCCAGATTTGAACTCATGAAATGAGTATTCGTGACTCCAGGCCCAGTATTCTAACTCTATCCACTGCACTACCTAGCTACCCCAGTGTATGTATGTGTGTGTGTGTTTACATGCATATATATATACATATATGTATATATGTACTAATTATCTCTCTCATTAGACTATAAGTTCATTGTCAATAGGGATTGTTTTATTCTTTGCATTTGCATCACCAGAGACTAGCACAATACCTAGCCTATAGAAGATAATTAATAAATATACTTGTTAATCTATTGATGGACAGATGGATGGATTGTCTTCAATGTAAAGCAAGGCACAGGAGAAGATAGTGAAAATACATCAGGAAATTCAGTAAGTGGTCAAGAAATGAGAGGTGCCTAAGGCTAATAATACCCAAAAGCCTCATGGTTTTACATTATGAATATTTCCTTCAAGAAGAAAGAGAGAAGGTACTGGCAATGATCAGTATCACACATCACAGAAACTGAAATTGACTATGTTTGACAAGAAGCTAATCATTTCTCCAATGATTTCAGTATCAATTGTACTTGTGCAGTCAGATTATTGAGGGATTAAAGGTAAAGTTTAACACAAAATTAGAAAAAAATTAAAAATGAAATAGTATACATGATTATAGCAGCTCCAAATGGACCTGTTTAAATAAGCTGAGTCCCAAAAAAATGAAAAATGGACAAATGTCAAGTTATTGACCCTTAGTTTTTCTTAGAGAAGTTTAAATAACATGATGAAGTTGCCATAGAAAAAAAGTGAAAAGTTTTCAGAAACCACCTCAGACAGGAAAATTACCAAGTGGAGGTGCAAGATGAAGGTAATGCCAAGTCAGAGTATAAGCTCATTTGCCAAAAAAAAAAAATAGAGTATGCTGAAAGATTGTAAGACATTCCAGCTCACATAATAGTAAAAAGCCAAGGATTGAAAATGAGTCTGTAATGGGCTTTTCATATGAAAATCGGCTAAGCATATATCATCCTAAGAGCATTTATGGATGAAACTAGAAATACAAGATATAAATATGAAATGGAACAGATCTGCTGAATTATTCCAATAGATAATGACAATGGAACCAACACATTTATTCTTGATAAACTATGTAAGGAAGTTGCTACAACCCTTTAGATGAAGTTGCTGGACTAACCAAATATATGCTAAAGTTTTCAAATCCATGCTAGTGGTTCTTTTAAAGGCACTTAGAGATTTATTTTTTAAATTATCTTAAAGAAGAAAAGAGTCTAAATGAATTAAAAAGAATATTAATACTTTTATCAAAGTAAGGAATCAAAGATACCATAAGCAAGTACTGATCCATATGTTGACTTTCTCATCTCAATACAACCTTTAGGAAAATGGTCTAAACATGTGTCAAGGGTACTTTTAATGAAAACATGAGAAGAAAACAAGCTTTTACAGGTGATTTCAGAGCAGAAAATACCTTCACATGTACACTACTGACTCAGTATATGTAAAATATATGATATTCAATTGTGTACATGTGTTGATTTCTTTAAAAAAAAGCATTCAATTTTGTAGAAAAAACACAGACTTAAAACTTCTCTTACAGAAGGTGTCTCCCATATGTGTCCAAATCTTATGGGACTCTGGGACAGATGCAATTTTTTGTTGTTCAGTTGTGTCCAAATCTTTGATAGCTCATTTGGGGTTTTCCTGGCAAAGAGACTGGAGTGGTTCACTATTTCCTTCTCCAGCTCATTTTACAGATGAGGAAACTGAGGCAAACAGGGTTAAGTGACTTACTCATGGTCACACAGCTAGTAAGTGTCTGAGGCCATATTTGAACTCATGAAGATGAGTCTTCCTGACTACATGCCCAATGTTCTATCTACTGTGTCACCTGGCTTCCCCAAGTATCAGCATCAGTGGAGGCATCAAAGTGGGAGACATATTCTCACCTCAGAGATTTGCCAGTGTTAGGGAGGATGTCCTGTGCAGGATTCAACAAGAGGATTCCCTGCCAATTGCAGATTTCTCCAAGTACAGATGCCTTTATGCTAATTACACCCCACCTCAGTGACAAAGCCTCCTCAATAAAACTGATCATCTTCCACAAAACAAAATGCCCACACTGGAAAAAAGAAAATGGATAAAAAGTGCATTTTGCTCTGATTATGACATGCAGTTAAATGGGGTAACCTATTGATTGAGTCCATCAGGATGCATGTCTTAGATCAACATTGCAGAGGGACTACTTGCTGGGCTCAGAATTGACTAGAAGTAGTAGACCAGGCTGCCTAGAATTTGGGAAATTATGCTGTACTTTTAATGATTCCAAGATGCTCAGTGCTTCCAAAAGTGTCCATGTCTTTGATACAAATATGTTTCCAGTGACAAAACATCACCACAACAGACAAATCAAAATTATAGAGTGAATTGCTATGGACAGACATGATATATGTACTAATAACCCACAGAATATTACCAGCCATGATTGACCTACAAGAAGCAATATAAATGATATCAGCAAGGACATGCATGACCAGAAAAAGGAGTGAGGTAGTCATGTAGCCAAAATGAAGGATAACAGACGGATAATGGGAGAACTGCATTGTTTCCCTCTATCTCCCAGTACCAAAATAAAATAGATTAAGGTCTCCAGGACTTTGAATGTATCTTTATGGGGGATTTGTAAGAAGATGTGGACAGGAAAGACACAAGATGAGAAATATTGCAATCTGAGTTGATGGAGAGAGAAAGAGAGAGGGAGGAAAGTGTGAAAGAGCAAGAGAGAGACAGAAAGAGAGAGAGACAGAGACAGAGGCAGAGAGAGACAGAGAGGGATCTACTACTGATAATTGACATTATTATCAATCCATGTATGTTTCTAAATTAACATTTATCTCTACATGTTTTATGTTACGTTAAGGCAATGCAGCTTGATGGCATTGAGATGTGGAATTCATGAATATTCATTAATAATAATGACATCTTGCATTGGTAGAGTGCTTGCTTTCTAATTTACAAAGTGCTTTGGCTGAAGAGGGAAGGGAGACAAAGGAAAACATAATTTACTCCACAACTTTTAATCTTAGTTCAGAGCCAGGTAGTGTAGTGGGAAAAAAAATACTGAATTAGCACTCAGAGAGCCAGAAGTCAAATCCCAGCTATGTCACTTACCACTTGTGTGGCTTTGGATAAATTTCTTCTTTGTGCCTCAGTTTCCTCTTTGTTAAAAGGAGAGGACTGAACTAGTGAAAACTTGCAGATTGAGATCTTTGATCCTATGAAATTTCAGTGTCATGTCCTATGTATAGTTGGTTGGTGAAGTACCCTGGAGATTCCTCCCAATCACTGACCCAACTGAAGCAATGGTTTCTATTATTCTAATCTGGAGAAAAGTGAGATGCATTTATATCCAGTTTGGAATCCATTAGAAAAGGTGTAAGATCTAACACAGACATCAAAGGCACCATCTTGTAATGGAGCAAAGGTGAAACATAAACTGTATTTACACACACAAAGTCAAGACCTAAGCCAATTATCCAGGTCACCTATCCAGGTGAGACTACAAATCATTTCCTTCTGAGTAGAGGAAAAAGTGATTTTTCCCCTCCTTGAATTTCCTTGAGTCAATCAACAAGTTGAATCATCTAAGTAGTTCCTGCAATTTTCTTGCTCCATTTTGTGGATATGGAAATAGCCACAAAGCTTTTTAAATGTTCTTCTTCTTTTCTAAAGGAAAAAAAAATAAAAAGGAATCTCTATCAAGGAGAGAGCGGCGTCATTGCTATTCCCTCTGATCGCCCCTCTGGCACATTCAACATTTACTTCCCCAGCTACCTACATTTTCTGCAACTTCTCCAGCTCAGCAACTTCTACCCTCACTCAGCAGCCCTAGGGCTCCCAGAGGATTCTCCAAAGGTAGCTGCATACCTCCAACAAGTGACCTGCGTTCTTTGTTTCTATGAGAAAAGCTTAACTGGGAGCTGTTCCCGGCTCCTACTCAAGGCATTTGGTAGAGGGGAGCTGGGGGGAAAGGGACGAGATTGTTGAGTGAGGCAGATGAGAGGATGAGAGGTTTGCGGAACAAGAGGTTGGATTTTGGAAGTCTTGTCTTCCTGTAGGTTGCTTTCAGACTAGATTTAATTTTTAAGGGGGGATCTTGGGGCTTGGGATCCACTCTCATTTCAACTCAATTCCCAGAAGAAAGTGAGACCAGAAAACAGCAAAACTCCCCCCAAAGGAATAGTAGCAGCAGAGAAGCAGTCGGACCCGAGGCTGTAGTGGTCAGAACCATAGATCTGCCAATGAAAGATAGTTGTCATTTAACCTTTAAACAGTAGGAAATGATGAAAATCCTCCCTCTACGAGACGATTTGGAAAGGTTGCAGAAAAGCATACAGGGACCCGAGCCTGAGCGAGATTCACAAAACTGTGCTTTGTTCAACATGCAACATGCACGAGGAAGTTGGAAGACCCATTCCACTCAACATGTCAAATACTTACCCGCTTTGCTCACAGAATTGGAGAGGAAAAGGTAGACTTATTCTGAAGGTAGAAACATAGCTCCTTTTTTTTCCATTGGGAGTGGATTGCATAACATACAAGGGAAGTTGTGGATAGTTTCAAAAAAAAAGACTGGTCCAAATGAATGCACTAGGAGGGTATTCTTTCAGTCTGTTGAAGGATTGCCTTGGCCTTGAATTGTAATTCCCCTAATATTTGCTCAATGCAGACATATCGCATATGCTAGAAGGCTCCGAGGGCATATCTTAACACTTCCCCTGTTTCAGGGAGTTTTCTTTTTTCCAGTTTTATGCTGTGATTGTAAAGTGGTGCCAAGAAGTTTTACTTTATTTATTTTTAATTTTTTATTATTTGGGGGGGGGGGCTTTACTTGTCTCAATGATGCATTCACATACAGAATCATCCTGCTGATGTGGCCAAAGAACAGGTTTCAGAACCACCAACACCTGGGATCATGTCCTGTCTCTGTCACATTCTGCCTCTGTGATCTGAAGCAAGACATTTAACCTCAGCCCCCTAGGCAACTCTCTAAGACTGCATGTTTTAAAGAAGATTCTGGCTTTCATTGGTAAAGGAAGTTTCCTTCCCCAAGAGTTCCCTGTACCAATGAACTCAAAGACCCAGTTCTTATTCCAGTGATATAGTGGTGAAGTTATCATGGAATTTACTGACAAGTCCATGAAGAGGCAATGTAACTTAATGGATAGAGAACTAGTCTTAAAGTCAGGGACATCTGTATTCAAGGCCAGGCACTGTGCTATGCTCTGGGGCTACAAAGAAAGGGAAACACAACCCTGATCCTCAAGGGCCTCGCATACTAACACTGACAAAACAAAATGCCACAGGAAACTCTTCTAAGACTTTCAAGGGACAGAAAAGTGGGCAATCTGCATATATATGATGGGAGGTTCCTCAGTGGAAATTCCTTACAATAATGAAATCACATATCTGAACCAAAACAAAAAATATAAAACAATTCCATAGAACTATACATTAAGTGAGAGGGGACATTAGAAGTCATTTGTCTCTGAAAAACATGAAAACAAAGATACACATGTAGCTGGATTCTGAGACATTTTCACTTTGAAATCAAACCAGTCCAATGACAGAAGGATTTACACAGCAATGAAGTTTAGCAGAGTTCTCCTCAACAAATCCCAGGATGGCCAACTGGTCTTGTTGAATATGCCTGGTCCTCCCAAAAATTGACAAGGAGATGAAAACTACATGGAATTCTTAGAAGTTTTGACAGAAGGACTAAACCCAGTACATTTGGTGAGATGTAGAGGCCAGGAGGTGATAACCATCTACTCCTAGTGCTGCTGGTGACCACCCAGAGCTTGTTTAGAACATGGTGGCACTGAATATCTAGGTGGATAGAGAAACTAGACAAGCAGGTGTTAGGTTGCTGGAAGCTGAACAATTGAAACATTCCTATGTACATGAAATGACATGCCATCTTGATCTTCTGATCCATATGTTATGCTTTTTTTACAAATAAAAGTGATCTGATTTTTTTACTTAGAGCAAAATTCTTGCTAATGCTGAAGAAACTTTATATGTCTGCACTGTTAAATAAAAGTCTGGGGTAGGGGGTTGGGGATAGGAAGCTAAAGTATGCATGTGTGTGAGAAAGATTAAAAAGAATTTCAAAAGCCAAAAAAAAAAAACGTCATTTGTCAAAGGAGAAAACTGAGGCCCAGAAAGGTGAAGTAATTTGCCCAAGGTCACACAAGGTGGTACATGGTATGGTCCAGATCCTCTGAGTGTAATGTCAGTGCTCTTTTCATTGGAACACATTGACCTATTCATTAAAAAAAAATTGAAACTGCATGTCCTGACGTAAGTTTTCCCCCTTCTTTTACTTTTCTAAACTTTCTTTTTCATTTTTCCCTTGGCGATGAAGTACTTTCTGTAACTGTCTCAGTAGATAATTAGACCCAGAGTACAATATGCATCTGGAAACTCAATACACTACTGACAAAAGAATATGATGAAGGAAAACCAAACAATTGCTTGGCCAACAGAAGTATGCAGTAAAATTGGGAATGCTAAATGAATAGTCTTCTGCAAGAATAATAATACTCATGCTTTGCATTTCTATAGCACCATTATAATCATTATTATGATTATTATTATTGGACCAGATCCTATGGGGAGCCAGAGAAAATAAACTTCTGTCTGGGAATAATCTGTTTTCCCAATGAGATAAATTAACTCTGCCAGGATAGCAGGGTTCCATTTTGTACCCTGGAAATAGACCACTGCTATAGGCTCAGTCCCAAGAGGAATGCTGCAGAAACTGCCTTGAAGGAAAAAGCCAATATTGGGGAGGAGATTACCAAATGGTGGGCATGGTGTGGCATCCCAACAAACATCAAGGAAGTAGACAAAGTTCCTTTTCCTCTCATTTCACAATGGGACTAGATCAGAGGTGTCAAACGCCTGTCCCATAGCACTCCCCAGTGCAGCCTGAACCAGATTAAAGTGTAATTAGGAAAAATTTAACACAATTTTTTAAAAAACACAATAAAACATAGAAAACATTACATTTTAAAACTAAATTAGCATTCAGCCCACAGGGATCCTTATGTGTGTTTGGTGGCCCCTATTTCTATTTGAGTTTTATACCACTGGACTAGATGACTATAAAATCATAAGTTCAACTGAATATATCTGTCAATAGGATATAAAATCCAGAGTAGAATTTAAGCACCCATGAAGGTAAGAACTCATTTTCTTTGTATGCCTCATGTCTAACACAATGTCTTCTGAGGGTCAACCAATGGACAGCCCGAGTACTCTGTGAATAGCCATGTGATGACAAGACCACACAAGGAAGCCCCCCCACCCCCTGCCCCAGCATGGGTAGGTGGACTTCCTTTGGTAAACTTATAGGAGGGCATAGGAAAGAGTCACCCAAGATAGGTAGATACAGATAGGTTGCTCTCTGCATCACTTATTGGAATGCCCATATCAATTATATTAAGTGAAATTTTAAAATATTTGCTCGGTGCCTTGAATATAGTAGTCATTTAAAAAATACTTATTGAATTAAATGAACTCTAAAGTCCCTTGGAACTCAAAAGTATGATTCTAGGGTAGATATGGCTTATGATAAGTTTCAATATTCTGGAGACCTAGTCTTGCCTCCCTGAAGAGCAGGGTGCCTCTGGGTCACTGTAATGAATGTAGAAGATCCAATTTGGTGCAGAAATTGGCCAGGTTCTGAAAAGGGCAGCCTTTAACTCGCCAGTGACCTCTTTTTTTTTTTTTAATTTTTAGGCAATTGGGGTTAAGTGACTTGCCCAGGGTCACACAGCTAGTAAGTGTCAAGTGCTGGGTCTGAGGCCGGATTTGAACTCAGGACCTCCTGACTTCAGGGCCAGTGCTCTATCCACTGTGCCACATAGCTGCCCCCACCAGTGACCTCCTGAACCTTCTCTATAAATTTCAGTATTTTTAATGTCCATAATTCACTTCTCATAAATTCACAAGTCACTGCCAAAGACCCTCTACACAAGGTATTTTAAAAAGCTTGTGGACTGACTGACTGTTATTACTGTTATAAGGATTAAAAATAAAATCCAAGAAACAAGTCAAAGAAGTAGGAAGGGTTAGCCTAGAGAGAAGACTTAGATAAGACCTAGTAATTGTCTTTGAGCATTTGAGGGACTATTGTGTAAGAGATGTGAATTATTTTGCTTGGCCCAAAGAGCAGAATTATGGAAAATGGGTAGAAGTTACAAAAAGGATTATTCCTATGGCATGTAAAGAGAGAATTCTTAACAAGTGACACAGAGTGGAATGGGAAGCCTCCACAGATAGGGGAGGGCTTCTGCTCACTGGAAGCCTTCATAAGAAAACAAACAAACAAACAAACAAAACAAAACAAAACAAACAAAACAAAACAAAAAAAAAAAACAAACTAGATAGACACCACTTAGAATTGTTGCAGGGAAGTTTCCATTTTGTCCCTTCCAGCTCTGAAATGCTGTCATTCTGTGTCATGGTCTGAGATCATAGAATTTAGGAGCTTAATACTAAGATAAATAAGATAGGCCCAACAAAGGATTTACTAAAATTGCCATATCATCCAAGGAGCAGTTTTAAGCCCTGCCATTAACCCTGCTCTCTCTGGCCTCCTTCACATTGTCTCCAGCAGAATAGTTCCCACTTACCTGCATTGCTCTCCATGGCAATGGTTAACTTTATGGAGGAGTGAAGTGGACAGATAAATACTTTTAATGAAGGTTCCAGGCCTGGTACATTATTGAGCAAATTCCTCCTAGTCTATAGTCTGCTTTTAAGTTGAACACTTTGAGAAGTTTCATAATTTTATTCAGGCTACCACTTTGTGTACCATAGACACAATTTACTAAATGGTTTCATAATAAGCTAAGACAATAATGTACCATCTTAAAGACTCCACTTATTCCCTGAGAGTGTATCTATTTCTTCAGTATTTCAAAGACTCATGATTTCAGCAATGTGGGTACTTTCTCCATTTTCATTTTCATGAGTTAGTTTCATCATTCTCTTTCCCCCTCCCCCCCAAAAAAATCTTCCAATGGCCAAACATCTGGTGATGAGCCTCTCTGACTTTAGTTACAGTAGTCCTTGGATAGAATACACACAATCTGGTAGCAGGTCTAAACATAAAACCTTCCCACCTTGGTACGACCTGCTATAGCTTACAATTCACTTGCATATCATTTGAAAATCGAGGGTCATCTTCACACCCTGATGACTGGTATAGGGAGTTAGAATGCACAAGTCTTGGGAAATATTTGGCTTGTAAATTCCATATTATGCAATGTGGTGGAGGATAGGCCCGAAATCCCTCAAGTTTCAAGTTCTATACCCTGTCTTTCCTAAATTAAATTAATTAATGAAGCTCACTTAGTTTACCATGGAAAAGCTATAACTCAGGTACTATCTTTATCACAGTAAAATTAGTTTCTGTGATCAGATTTCCTAAGCTACAGATTTCCTAAATTCCTTGATAGTTCAAGGAGCTCTAACAATTACCCACAGAACATTCCCATTCTGACAAACTCTCTCCAGCTTTCCAATAGACTCCATATGATGCCCAAGGTCCAAGGATGTGTTCCCAGGCCCTGAGAGGAAACAAAACTTTAAAAGCCCTGAGACCTAGATAATAAGAACTTCCTTAAAGCCAACATTAGTTCCAATAGGTCATATTGGGTGGGAGTGGGACCTGGCAGTTATCCAGAAGGAAAATGCAGCATTGTAGGCAGAATTTATGCTTGAACAGGAAGAGGACCGGATAACCTCCAATGTCCCTTGCAACAAGATAATTCTTTGATTCTTGATTTTATGATGGGACCCCCCCCCCAATTCACTGAATCAGAAAGGGTCCTTTAAGGTTACACCAGGCAGCCTCCCAGTGAGGGAGAGAAAGTGCTAGCAGCTCATCAAGAAGCCACAATTGACAGCAACACATGGGTGATAGCTCCTGTAAATATAAGAAGACAAGAGATGCAATGTCCAATTCAGGGGAGGATGAATAGTCCAATTGGGCTGTAATGTCAATTATGTAAAAGGGAGTAATTTTAACTGAAGCTCGAGAAGCAGACTGGGGACAAACTATGAAAGACCTTTAATGCCACACTGAAATGTTTGTATTCTGTGCTGATGGCAACAAAGAACCACCAAAGGCTTTGGACAGGGAAATGATATGAACTTCTGGTTACTTAGCAGTGCTCACCAAAGCTAACTTTATCCCAATTCCAACCTAGCGGAGGAATCCCAATCTAAAGTTATGCTGTTATATTTAAGAATACTACCTGGATAGTTACTAGAGAAAATATCTATATCCCTTAATAACTTATTCAAATAGAAATGTTAGAATAGATCCTAGAAGATATAAGACAAAGCCAGAATTATGAGAATTCTTTTAATTCTTCCTTACATTTATTAACAGAGAACAGCAGGTATAGAGAGAATATAAATAGTCTAAAAATAAGCTATACCCAATTATCTGGAGCAAGCCTTAAAGTGACCTTAGCTATCCAAAAAGCAGTGGAGAACCATGAACTATTCAAATAAAACCACTGGGTACTGAAATGGCTATCTTAAAGATCTAACTTGAACATAATAAAAAATGTTCTCAAAAAAGTCATCGTCATCATCATCACCGTCATCATCACTAGAATTTCTACAGCACTTCAAGGGTTACAAAAATGCTAAAATGTTATCTGATTTGATTCTCACAACAAACCTGTGAAGTAGGAGTTATTATTATTCCCATTTTACAGGTGAGGAAACTGAGACTGAGCAAGTTTAAGTGACTTACCCAGGGTCACACAACTAGTAAGTATCTGAGGCAGGATTTGAGCTCAGATCTTCTTGTCTCCTGGTCTGTTTTTCTGTCTACCATATCACCTAGCTACCTAACATAGAATATGATGGTAGAAAACTTACATACATACAGATGAGGAAACTGATGCCCCTACACAATTCTCTTTTCTTCATCAAAAAATGTTTCTCTTTGTATTTTTATAATGTCATTCTTGAGAGTTTCCTACACCATTGGTGACAGCTTCCCCTGTGGAACCTTGGGTCATGGCTTCCTATCTATATCCTTTTCCCTGAACCTTTGGAAATCTGAAATATTCCTTTACATGCCAACCTTCTGACACAGGTAAATTCACCTCTTTCTCTTCAAATTTTTTTTTTTTGCCTTTGGCATAAAATTGAAGACCTTCTTCCATTTCATTGGCAAGAGGTGAGGAGGTTGTCTTTTTAATTTAAAGAACACTTTATTCTATACCTCATAACCTGGAAATTGGTGAAACATTTCTTGAGTTTCCTTAACTACTCTTCTACCCTCGAGGCCTACCCTATGAGTATATACAACAATTGCTCGCTCATCACAGAAATATAACCTATATGTAGGTCGCTGCAAAATATTCCCTGAACTCCATACTTGCTGGAAATAAGATTTTCCTTTCCTTTGCCCTTCAGATCGCCAACAGTTTTGACTTCTTGAAAATTACAGTTTCAATGATTCAAAACTACAGAGTAAAGCTGGAAGAATATTTCTGTGGTATTCACAGAGCATCAGGGCATGCATGGAATAGGTTTGGAGGATCTTGTTACGTTCAAATACCTGTTCTTCTCTATCCTCTGCGACAGATTTTGGTGCGTAAGCTGCAATTACCTTTATGGTGATCGTTGTGTTTATTCTCCTTGTGAGAACCACACAGCAAGATGGCCAAGTGTTCCATAAAATGATGTTTCCTTTTGCATCTGGGTACATAATGAAAGCAACTCAAGCAACGCATTTACTTTTCTGGGATAATCTGTGAGGCATCCTTTCTTTGTGATTTTACTTTCTATGTGCCTTCTGGTTTGATTTAAACCTGTTTATTTCTTTTGGATGTATTTCAACTTGATGGTCATGAAAAATCTCACGTTTAGAGTTCCAACAGTATGAATGTTTATGGATAGTCTTAAAAATGTTGAGATTCTTAACAACTTCTGCTTCATTTTCTGACAATCTGCCACATAGAACTAGAAGCCATTTTGTATTTTTCTATATTTTATTGATTTCTATGACCAAAAAATTCACCACTTAGTGGTCAATCTCCTGGAGATGAGGCTTTCCATATTTAACTAGGTTGATTCTCAAACAGTAGTCATTATCTCCAGGAACATACTGAAAGCTGTTCCTGATGATAGAAGCTGGCAGAGCTTGTGTACTTCAAGACTTCAGGGTCCTCTTTGTTTCATGAAGAGGCCTTTTCCAATCTTCCTTGCTGTTAAGTCTGCCTCCTCTAGATACTCTGCATGTATCCTATATATATCTATTTATATACATGCTGTCTTGTCCATTAGAATGTAAGCTCCTTGAGGACAAGGGATTGGTTTTGCTTTTTCTTTGCCTCTCCAGGGATTAACAGAGGGCCTAGAACATAATAGGAATTTAATAAATGCTTACTGTTTATAGCTGAGTCCCAATTAATATAAATAATGAGTCCCCTGAGTGGTCATATTATTTAAATATGTGCCACATATTTCCATTGGGCTGGAACTAATTAGCATATTTTACATAATTATACTTCAAATAATGTAAATTTTAATACCAGTAACCATATCAGGGGGATTCATTATTTGCACTAATCAGGGCCTAGCTATAATTGATTGATAGGAGTAAAAAAAAATGACTATGTTAAACAGTGCTTAGGAACTTAAAATGATGGATTTCAATTAACTGGAAATATACTTGTGGAAAAACCTCATTTCCAAATGATGCCACCTAAATAAGATGTTTTTGTAATTAACTTAAGAGATTCATTTTATAGATGTGGGGCAATAGATTTGTCTTATTAAAGTATGGGTAATTAGTCAATCAACAAACATTCATTGAGTGTAACTATACATAAAAAACTCTTGCTGAGCCTGGTAGTGGAGTTAGCTAAATTTCCCTGAGCACACATAAAATGATCTAAAAGGAAATCAATCCAAAAGTATGAGTAGTAAGGAGAAGTCAGATTTAAGGATTTAAGGATTACTGACAATAATCCACACTATAGAAAAATCTATCCTTGGATAATTGAAAATTAGACCATTCATAGTTATTCCTGATGTTCTTCACCTTTTCAACATTTAGTCAATCACGTTCAGTTGTCACCTGTTCAACAGTCAATAAATCACACCTTTGAAAACTCTTCCCAAGTAATAGCAGCAAACTCCTCCAACACTAATATTGGAATGTTGTATTCCAACCACATACTGAATGGTGCTAAGAACTACTCTGGGTGACCTGGTCAAACTGAGTCCATGGCTCTGTCAGCAAGTAGATCGATGAAAACTGACTTCCAGGCCCATGTCCTAACTAACCACTAGACTACATTTCCTTCTAGGCCTGTCCCACATCATCTTTCATGAGAAAATGGGCCATGCCAAAGTATCATTTACATATGAGTTGGGAGAAGTGGTGTTTATTATTTTTGGGCTGGCTATTCCTGCTACAGGGATGTCAGGGGGGAACTCCACTCTCAAAAAGGAAATTCACAGTATGAGGATTTGGCTCTGAAATGGCAGGGGGGACAGACTAAAAGCAGGATAATAATTCATAATACTTGACTTTTCCCTTTCAGGAAGCCAGATGTCTGCCTCCAGCTCAGCTGGTGGCATTCCCAACTAACCAGGAGTTAAGTGGCTATTGGTGCTTGAGATGATGAACTATCCCTATGGCTTTTTTCCCTCAATTGGCTCATAGTTCATCACCAACCCATAGAAAGGACACAACTAAAACCTGATTCAAAGCTTCAGTGGATCTGGGATCTCATGATATGATCGCTTTCTCTGGTCCAAATGACCACATCCAGGTCTTGTTACCCTATGGTACAACTAAAACCTATGACCCTTTGTTCAATCTCCCAGCCCCTTTCTTCCTCACTTCACCATCCCTTCCCCCACCTACAAAACAGGAAGAAGTCCAGGGACTTTATTTCAATTTTTGGAAGTGATCTTCCAACTCCATAATTAAGACAAAAAGAGAGGTTGTGAGTAGGAAAATCCAATGTGATGTGGCCCAAATATTTAATTACGACATTTATCACACGGCTGTCTGGGACTAAGAGAAGTCGTGCCACTAAGAAATAAATTTGTGAAGGCAACTAAATCCCAAGGTTGTATTAAACAATGCTTCTGGACTTGCTAAGAACAGCGTGGTTTCTGGATATGTCAGGTTCGTTAAAAAGCTCTTCCCACTGCTAAGCAGCAGGAGTGGTGCACTGTGACATTAGCTAGCAACAGTGGTGAGCAATCATCTCCTTTGCACAGCTGTGTGTGTGCATGATTAAGAAATAAAGAGGGGATCCATTTTCAGTTGAAACTAAAGAGGAAATAGAAAAGCCATCTTGTTCAGTTTTCCTGTCTGCCTGTGATCTCTGCCTACAAAGGAGGAGAAGAAATAACAGCAAAAGGTTAAATTTCCAAATGGGAATAGTAGTTCTGAAAACCAGGTATGAATTAAATGAGAAATTCTTGTCTTTTGCAATCCATTTAAAGAACTGCAAAAATAGAAAAACTTACTGCCTTATTATTTATGAATCCAAAATCTTTTTCAATGTTCTATAATACTATACAAGTGCTCATTGACATCTTTCCTTGCATTTATTTTTGTTGTATCACTAGTAGGACTGTTGTTTTTATTTCAAAGGTGAGCTATCCTATCACATGTATAAGGATGGGAATTTCTTCTTTTTACTCAACTAATGTCATCACAGAAGGCTTTGCATTAATCAAAATCATAAATTAAATTAACTCAAAAGAGTCCTTACTCAAATTTATAATAGTGTTTTGGTCATTGGATAAAGACAGATGCTATCACACAGGAAGTACATATGATTGGATGAAAGAATCAGACATACCTCTGGGCTTAGATATAAAACAGGAATCCAATGTAGAATCATAAAATCCAGTGGCAAAACAGTCTACCAGTGGGAGCACTCCAGCCAAGTGCCTAAGAGAGAATCACTTAGAGAGGAGGAGAAATTTTTTTCTTACTTTCTCCTTCTTCCCACCATTAGGCAATTTTGGGAGATCCAAAGGTCTCATTAGAAATCTCTCGTTGCTAGAGTCCAACAGGGTCAGTAGCAGTAGCTACTAGAGTTGTAGTGGCCAGTAAAAAAAGAAAGATCTGCATACTGATGTAGAAATAAAGTCACCTAAGGAAGTGGTGTCAGTGATGGACCCTAAAAAGGCACTGATTTTCAAAGCCAGGCAGACAAGTACACCTAACAGAACATACTGAGGACTCTGCAAAGAGAGAAAAGTACTTTTCTTAACCAGGTGCTGCAAGGTCCTCCTTTACTTCTCTTCTCTATACAGGTGCCTCACTACTATGTCACAATCTTAGGGACCTCGTGTATGTTATATGGATATTTTTTTCAGAAAAGAAGTACATGCCGTTTAAGGGAAGACTATGCCCCTAGTATGGGAAATGTTTTATACTATACTTTTCAAATATATTTGCTTAGTAATAATTCTGGATGATAATCATTGGGAAACACACTGGTGAGGGTTTGTAAGCAAAAGTACAAGAAATCCAGTCCTTGAAGGTTACTGATAGGACAGAGAATTAGTTAACAATACTCTGGGGACCTCAACTTAGGAGTATGAATGCCTATTTTGGGGAGTGGACCCAAAGGGTATGTAGCACATATATAAAGTGGTCCTTGGGGAAAGCACAGTTTTCATTTTTGTTTTAATGGTAAAGCAAAAGATTAGACGTCAAGAGATCTGGGTAGAGGTCCTAGAGCTGATACTAACTCATTGTGCAGCCCTGGGCAAATCATTTCATTTCTCTGGGGCTCAATTTCTTCACCTAGTAAATGATTGGGCTTAATCGGAATACAGGTTGGCAAGCTATGGCCCATGAGCCAAATCCAGCTTGCTACAAATTTTACTTTGGCCTGCAAGCTAAGAATGTTTTACATATATATATATATATGTGTGTGTGTGTGTGTGTGTGTGTGTGTGTGTATACATGTATATGTATATGTACATATACATACATATGTACATATATAAACACATACATGTATGTATGTGTGTATATGTGAGCATATGTGTAGTATATGTATGTGTGTATATGTATGTGTGTATATGTATATATATTGAAATGGTTGGCAAAAGTTTAAAAAAGAAGAATATTCCATGTGAAATTATATGAAATTCAAATTTTAGTGTGCATCGATAAAGTTGTATTGGAAGTCAGCTATGATCATTCATTTACATGTTATCAATAGCTGCTTTCACACTACAACACAGGGGATTATTTTAACTTATAATTTATTTATTTTTAATTATTTTATTTATTTTGTTAAGCATTTTCCAATTACATGTAAAAATTTTTAACAGTCATATTTGAAAATTGTGTCACATTCTTTCCCTCCCATATCTTACCTCATTGAAAAGGCAAGCAATTTTATATTGATTATACACATGATGTCATACAAAATTTATTTTCATATTAGCTATGTTGTAAAAGGAAACACAAACAAATACAACAGTAATTTTTTAAGTAGGTATTCAGAGTTCATCAGTTCTCTCTGAAGGTGGATAGCACTTTTTATGATAGTCCTTTGGAATTGTCTTGGATCGTGAGCCTTAGGGTGTTCCTTGCAGTTGTTTTAATTTTCATTTCTCTAATCAATAGTGATTTAGAGCATTTTTACATAACTATGGATATCTCTGACTTCTTCAAAAACTGCCTATTCATATCCTTTGACTATTTATCAATTGGGAAATAGTTCTTATTTTTATAAATTTGATTCAGTTACCCATATATTTGAGAAGTGAGGCCTTTATCAAAGAAACTTGCTATAAAATTTTTATATTACTTAATTGTCTATGGCACCTTGTAGCAAAATATAGTTTTCCTGATTATCTCTTTTAATTAGATCTATTTTTGCTTTTCCTTTGTCTGAGATCATGATTGCTATCCCTTCTTTCTTCACTTTAGCTGAAGCATAATAGATTCTGTTCCAGTCCTTTATTTTAACTCTGTATGGGTGCTTTTGTTTCAAGTGTGTCTCTTGCACGTGATTGTTGGATTCTGGTTTCTAATCAGTTCTGTTATCTGATTTCGTTTTATGGGTGAGCTCATCCCATTCACATTCACAGTTATGATTGCTAATTATGTATTTTCCTCTATCCCATTTTCTTCTGTTTATCCTTCTCTCTCTCTTTAGCCTGTCCCTCTTCAAAAGTCTGTTTTGCTTTTGGCCACTGCCTCTGTTAATCCATCCTCCCTTTTGTTATCCTCCCTATATTCCTTATCCCCTCCCTTTCTGATTTCCCTATTGCGTAAGATAGATTTTTATACCCAACTGAGCAGGTTATTCTAGGTTATGCCACCTTGGAAGCAACAAAAACTTGAAGATCTTCAGAACTAGTTCTGAAAACAGCTGCAGAAAAAAGCCTGAAGCTTGAGACAGTTACTCCCAACCCCCTCTTTGAACTTACTCTGATGAGAGTGAAGTTCAAATATTGCCTGCCACTCCCCCATTATTTTCTTCATTATAAAAGCTCTTCCTTTCTTTGATCATGGCTTTCAGGTAGTCCAAATACTCTTAAATTTCCTTGATCTGTTTTCTAAGTCTATTGTTTTTCCAAAGAGATATTTCAAATTTTCTTCTATTTTGCAATTCTTTTGACTTTGTTTTATTATTTCTTGATGTCACATGGATTGTCCAATTCTAATTTTTAAGGAATTCTTCTTTTCTATGAATTTTAAACTCCTTTTCTATTCATCCTATTCTGTTGTGTAAGAACTTCTTTTCTTCAGTTAATTTTTGTTCCTCTTTTACCATTAGGCCAATTCTGTTTTTTAAGATGTTATTCTGTTCAGTATTTTTGTGCCTCTTTTACCAAGTTGTTAATTCTCTTTTCATAATTTTCTTGCATCACTTTCATTTCTTTTCCCAGTTTTTTCCTCTACCATTCTTATCTCTTTCTTTAATTCTTTTGAGAATTCTTATTGGGCTTAGGTATCATTATTACCTAATAATTACTACCATTCTTTGAAGCTTTAGGTTGTAGCTTTTCCCCCACATTGTTGTATTCTGAGTTTATGTCTTGGTTTTCCCTGCCACTATAACTTTTTATGGTTAAGTTCTTTTCTATCTATTTTTTTAAATTATTTTCTCAATGTATTTCTGGACTTTGAACTTTATGTTAAAGTTGGGCCCTGCTCACTTGGAGATAGGGAGACACTGTCCCAAGCTTCAGGTTTTCTTTTGCGCAGCTGTTTTCAGAATTAGTTCTAAGGATTTTCAAGTTTTTGGTGCTTCCAAGGTGGAATGACCCAGAAAGAGGTGTGGTCACTGCTCCCTTTATCTGTGCTCTGGTTCTTATCCAGGAAACATGCCTGTTCTGCAGCCACAAATTATAGTGCTGCTCTTCTTGTCCTTGGAACTGTGACCAGGTTCCCTCTTTTCCGGCATCTACAAACACTAGTGCTCCTCTCTGACTTGGAACTGTGATGAGGGCTTCTGCTCCCTTGTGACCAATTAGAAGTGCTCCTCTCCACCTGAGAACTGTGACTCAGAACTATGTAGAGGCAATAGAGTTGGCAGTCAGCACCAGCTGCACCCATTGCCAGCAAAGAGTACACAGCAATCTCTTTATGAACAGTCGTCCAGCCCCTTACTATTTTGGGGCTGAGAGTTCTTGAAAGTTACTGCTGCCACCACTGTTGCAGCCACTTCTAAGGCCTGCCACTGTTGCTGCTATGCTCTGGACTTGGGTGCCTGTGTCTGGTGATCCCAATGTCTCAGATCTTTCCTATTGACCTCCTGAATTGTCTTAGGCTGGAAAATTGTCCCACCCTGACATTTTCTTGGCTCTGGCACTTTAAAATTTGACTTGAGGAGTTATTTTAAAGTTGTTTGGAGGGGAATGTTCAGAGAGTTCAGCTAGGTGGCTGCCCCTTATCCACCAGCTTGGTTCTGCCCCAAAACTGAGTTTATTAGTTGTGACAGAGACCATATGTGCGACTCTCATGGTTTTACACTCTCTTCAATGCACTATAAATTGTAGTAGCACATTTATAACAACACTATTTCAAGAAACATACAAATTACCATAGATACCATAACATTTTATTTTTAATAAAATGTGTATATCCATCATGTCAAAACAAAAAAAGAAGACAGAAGTGTTATTACACATATAAAAAGTGTTATTACAATTTTTTGTACTTAGAGCCAAGACTGATTTTTTTTCTGAATAAGAAAAATCTCCTTCATCTGCTATTATTGAACATCGAAAAGTTTTGAAAATTAGATTTTACTGCAGATAATGTTTATTAATTAAACCTACATTTATAAGGCAAGACAATGCTAATATGTGAAATATATGACCATAAAATAAATCTGACAGCTAACATTGGAATTATAAATAACATCAAGCTACTTTTTATACTTACCCTGCTGTCAAAAGTTAAAATGAATGCAAGCTCTCCATTCCCACACAAATTTTCAGCAGATTCTGAGCTCAAACTACAGTTGTGTTAGCATTTTTCAGAGCTTGATGCAAGTGTAAAAGAAATTTCCAGGCCTCAAAATCCATTTAACCATGCGATTGAGGAATGTCCACCTAACCTTCCATTGAAAGCAATTAATATGCAATGTAAGGACATGCTAAAAATATCAAGAGAAGTATCTAATAGAATTCTATAAATGTCTTCAAAGTGAGGAATATGCTGAATTATAATCATATGCTTATGGCTTGATAATATTTTTTTCAGAGATGAAATACATAAAATCTCTTTATAGATCAACATTAACAAGTGAACATTTGCAATTGAGTTTGATGAAAAAGAATACTAAATTGACCCCCATCTAAGTGAAATGTTACTCCTCCAAAAAGGAATTCCATTATTCTCATTAGTAAACCTATATTATAAAAAAAACAATTCTCAACTACGATTATATTTTGAATTTTGTCAATAAAAAATTTCATGGAAAGTCATTTTCTCTCTTGATATATAAATACCTACATAATGTCCTGAATTCTGCCTCTTGGCCAGCAAAGCCCAAAATGTTTACTATTTGCCCCTACACAAAAAAAAAAAAAAACATGGAAATCACTGGATTAGATCATCTTCCTTCCAGTTCTGAGATTCTAAGTCTTTCTTAGAAGTTTTTAAACTGGTGATCATTTTCTTCAGGGCTCCTACAACCATTTTAGAAGTCACAGCAGGGTATCCAGGCAACTTGAAGAGTGATTCTCAAACCTTTTCAATCCAAGTTGCTCTTTGGAAAGGAAATAAATTTTCATGAAAATTTACTGTGACTCACTCTAACTTACCTCCATGCTAAACCACAATAAGACAAAAAGAGTATTTTTTAATGAAATATACAAAGTATGTTTGTTAAATCATTCATAGACAATAATGAGGAATTAAAAGGATGGTCAACTGGTTCATAGATCACCCTAGAGACTCTGTAAAACAACATTTTGAGAACATTCACTATTTACTCATTAGCTCAATGAAATAAGTGTTCTCATGAACTGAATTAAAACTGCTAATCTCCAAATTGGAGTTGAAGTCCCAGGAAAATAGCATTCATTATGCATTTTGGAAAGCTAATAACATTTATAAGGATGAGTTTGTTAGTTCCTTGGGGGTAAGCTCTAAATCTACCCAGCTCTATATGCAAAGCACCTAACAATTATACATATACAGTTAAGTACCTAATAAATACTTCTTCATAATGTTGATAGCCTAGATGCTGGGTATGTTAGGAGCCTGCATCATTATCCACTAACTTATCATTGCAAGGGGGCAGAGAGGTAGATAGCATAATAACTCATCAAATCCCTCTTCAACTCCACTCAGAGCAATTGCTCTTAGAAAGCTGGAAAACAATGTGTCATTAGACTACATCAAAGTGGCATCTTTCCATTGTTGGCAGAGCAAGATGTTTTTTGATTCAGAACTGACTTTTGCCTTGAAAAAGTGAGAAGAACTTATACCATTTCTCAGAAGTGACATGGCATTTGGAATATATGTTTGATATTGCCTTGAATACTCAGGGGAGTCAATTTGTATCTTGCTAGAATTTTCCCCCAAAGTCTATATACTTGCAATCTGCATTAAATATCTTTCTCCCTTGCTTTCTTTTTCTCTTTAACAAAGTTGTCTTTTTATTCAACCTGGTTCAGTCAAGCAAGGGTACTATTTTCCATAATAGTAAAGAGTCTGAATTTTCATCTGAGGATAGGGGTCAATAATATACCCCACATCCCTTTGTGATGAAATTGAAAAAAAAAGAATGCCTGTAACAAGCTCTTTAACTCTTTGAAGTGAAAAATGATCATTGTAGATCCATATCTAGCATTAATTCACAAAAGAAGAAACATGAATTTAAAACAAATTCTACATATGTATACACATACATTACCACTACCACCACCTAATTGCAAAATTAATTATATATACACTGTTTTTATTATTTAACTTATATACTATAAAATACATAATAAAGATAGTACCTTTTTACTAATTATTTGCCTGAAGTTAGTCCATTTTATTCCCCTATATGCCCTTTCCATTGATCATGCTTTTATTTATATCAATTTACTTATCTGCAGTATAAGGTATGATCAGGGAAAACTAGTACCTCTGGTATGAGAGCTGCTGAGCCCTTTTCAGGTCTGCTTTCTACCTTTGGTGCCTATGGTCCAATTAAATCTCACCTGTGGTTCCAGGAAGTTGTAACATATGCAGCTGCCATACCCCAGTAAACTGTTTCAGCAGACAGATTAAACCAGGTTGAGGGTAACCGAGGGGTATCAAATCCATCAGTGAGTTAGGGGGTTTCTACCCCAAGCATGTTAAGACCTCTCCCAATGGAATGGGTAGATGAGAACAATTTCTTCCAATGGAAATGAAGGCAGCTAAAGCAGGCACTGTGGAGGGCTTAGATCTTGGTTAGACATCAAAGATGCCAAGATCATCCATTGCCTCTCGAGCCATGACCAGTTGTCTTGACTCTGTCTTGCCACTGGACTATGACGACTCTGGAAGAGAGAGTAAGGCCAATGACTTCATGCAATTCTGCCTCAAAAATCCAATTCATGCACAAATCAAAAGACATTATCCATACCATTTTACCATTTTTACCTATCTCAAAGTCCGGTGGTGACAGGCAAGTGACAAAGCAGCAGGTGCAGATACACGGGGAGCTGTAGTCAACCTTGCTCATAGGTGGCCCAGGCCATAGGGTTGTCTTCTCACTGAAGCAGCAGTGAGATTTGGCAGCCCCTCAGATGTCTGAACAGCCTTTTAAGGACTGCACTGCTCACCTCCTGGCATGAGGAAGAGGATAGAAAAAGTACCTTAAAAATTATCTGCTTACCCAACCCTGGCCCGATTACTGTGGCAGGTGGAGATACCATCCTCTTGTCAAAATACAAAAAAAAAATGTACAAAAGGTTCTGCAAAGATGATTCCACTTACCATCAATACATGGAATGTGTGCATACTTGTAGACAACACAAAGTCCAGACCTGAAAGAGAAAAGGTTCTTGTTGCAGAGAACTCAGAACTCACATCCAAATAACAGCCCTGAGTGAAACAAGGTTGGCAAATAAAGACCAGCTTACTGAAGTTGGAGCTGGATACACATATTTCTGGAGTGGCCACAGTGAAAGGTAGTGCTATGAAGCTAGTGTAGATTTTGCAATCAAAAGTAATCTAGTCAACAAGCTTGTGTGGCTACCAAAAGAAGTGAATGGCAGGCTCATGACAATGTGATTGCCACTAGCAGGAAAATGACATGCCACCAAAATCAGTGCCAATGCTCCCATTATGATGAGCCCTGATGATGTCAAAGAAAAATGTTATGAAGATCTGGAGACCCTTATCACCAATGTGCCAAAAGAGGACAAATTTATAAGTCTGGGTGATTTTAATGCTAGAATAGGTTCAGACTGCCAGATATGGTAAGGAGTTGTTTGGAGGAATGGAGTTGGAAACAGCAACACAAATGGTCCCTTACTACTGAAGACTTGTGCATCCCATGACCTTTTCATCACCAACACTGTCTTCCATTTACCTAAAAATAGTAAAACTTCAGGAATCACCCTCAAAGCAAACACTGGCATTTAATAGACTGTGTGATTGCAAGGAGAAGAGGTAGACAGGATGTGATGGTGAGGAAGGCAATGTGTGGTGGTACAGAGTGCTGGGCTGATCATAGACTTATCCCCTCCAAGTTAAATGTTCACATTCAACAAAAGTGGTGGCCCCAAGACAAAATGACTACTAGAAGAATTAATGTCAACAGATTAGAGTGCTTTTCTGAGCAGAACAGTTTCCCTTGGAGGGAAAGTTGAGTTAACACACAGTCGGCAACAGTGGAATAGAAAAGGCATGGGCAAATTTTAGAGACCTGGTGTACAACACTGCATTTGCTTGTCTGGGTCAGGACATTCGCAAACATCAAGACTGGTTTGACAAAAAAATGATGCAGTTAAATGAAAAAAACGAGAACTCCACAGGGTTTACCAGCAGGATAGTTCATCCATCTCTAAGAAAGCAGCATTTAACTCCATCAGAAGTAAAGTACAAGCCAAGGTTAGAGAGATGCAGGAGTCTTGACTGGTAAGAAGGCAGATTAAATTCACTTTTATGCAAATAGTAATAATCCAAAGTGCTTTTATGATGCCCTGAAGGCTATTTATGGGCCAAAGTCCTATGGTGCATCTCAACTACTCAGTGCTGATGGAGCCACATTGATTAGTTATAAGGACATGATCCTGGAGAGATGGGGTGAACACTTCCATAGGGCTCTCAGCAGACCTTCATTAATCAATGCTGAAGCCACCGACTGTTTACCTCAGGTTGAACTCAGTCCCTCTCTAGACAAATTTCCAACTGAAGAAGAGGTTTTGAACATTGTTAGTTTCTTTCATGTAGCAAAACACCTGGTGCTGATTCTATTCCAGCTGAAATTTACAAGGTGGGAGGTCCATTGCTCATGCTGACTGAAATTCTCCAGGCAAGAAGAGATTATCCACCAGGATGATCAAGGATGCTTTCATTGTCCATCTCTGTAAAGGTAAAGGAAATAGATTGTCCTGTAGCAATCACAGGGGGTCTCTCTCAGTCATTGCTCGCAAGATTCTTGCCAGAGTCCTCCTTAATAGACTGGTCCTTCACTTGGAAGATGGTCATCTACCTGAGAGTCTGTGTGGCTTCAGAAAGGGGCAAGGAATGCTCAGTATGGTGTTTACTATCCCACAACTCCAGAAGAAATGTCAGGAGTAGAACAGAGGTCTGTACACAACATTTGCAGATCTGACCAAGGCCTTTGATACTATTAGTGGTGACAGCTTACCGAAAATTATATTAAAATTTGATTGTCCAAAGAAGTTCATCAGAATTGTATGTTAATTTCATGATGGCATACTTGCCAGTTTCTAGATAATGGACGATGTTCTCACACTTTCCCAATCGCCAATGTAATGAAACAAGGCTGTGTGCTTACTCCCATTCTTTTTAGCATGATGTTTTCACTATGTTGTCAAATGCCCTCAATGAGGACAATCACAGCATCAAGATCAGTTACTGTACTGATTATAAATTACTCAACTTGAAAAGGCTACAAGCCAAGACTAAAGTTGAGGGAGTGTTGGTGCATGATATTTTGTTTGCAGATGATTTTTGCACTCAATGCATCCTTTGGAGCTGAGATGCAACAAAGTATGGATCAGCTCCCTGGTGCTTGTGATAATTTTGACCTAACAATGAACACCAAGAAAACACAGACACTCCATTAGGCAGCACCATACCATCCATACATGGAACCATCGGTTATAGCAAATGGAGAAGTCTTGAATACTGTGGATAAGTTCACTTACATTGACAATAGGCTTTCCAGAGATGTACACATTGATAATACGGTTGATATATGCATATCCAGAATTAGCTCAGTGTTTGGGAAGCTCTGAAGGAAAGTGTGGGAAAGAAGAGGTATTAGACTGACTACCAAACTGAAAGTATACAGAGCCATTGTGCTGACCTCATTGTTGTATGCCTGCGAAACCTGGACAGTATACCAGCACCACACTCCAGGAAGCTGAATTACTTCCATTTGAATTGTCTTAGTAATATTCTGAAGTTCACCTGGCAGGATAAGATACCAGAAACTGAGGCTCTTTCTTGAACTAAACTGACAAGCATTCAGACTCTACTGGAGAGAGTACAACTCCAATGGACTGGCCATGTTGTTTGAATACCAAACGTATGCTTGCTTGCTTAAAAGACTATTTTATGAAGAACTCACACATGGCAAGCATTCACATGTGGTCAGAAAAAGCAGTACAAGGACACTCTCAAGATCTCTCTTAAGAACTTTGGAACTGATTGTGTGACATGGAAGACACTGGTACAGGGACACCCAGCATGGCATGCCTTCATCAGAGAAGGTGCTGTGCTCTATGAGCAAAGCAGAATTGAAGTAGCTCAAAAGAAACACAGGATGTGCAAATTTAGAGAATCTGCCCCAAATGTTCACATGGACTATTTATGCCTGATCTGTGGTAGCGCATTCTAACCTCATATTGGTTTGATCAGCCATAGTCAGACACACTGTAACTTGACTCTAACACAGTAATGTCATTTTGGTCCTCTTTGAGAACAAAGGACAACAACCTACTTACTTATCTGCTAATTATTTCCATCACTGTCATTAAATTTATCATCTTTAGTTTTAGACACATTCTTCTCTCTTTCCTAGGCTCATTTTTTTCCCTTTAGTGAAAGAAGTCATATAAGCTCAGACCTGGTAGAAACTTCAACCCCAACCTAGTCAACAAGCCCCTCTACAGTTTTCTGACAAGTAATCATCCAAGGTCTACTCAAATACTTGCATTATAGGAGAGTTCACCACTTCCTGAAATTGTCCATTTGACTTTTTGAATGCTCTAATTTTTAGTTCCATCTATTGAAGTTTCTGCAAACCTTAGACTGCTAGATGGTGCAGTAGACTGGTGATCCTGGAATCAGGAACACTTATCTTTGTGAGTTCAAATCTGGCCTCAGACATTTATTAGCTGTGTGACCCTGGGCAAGTCACTTAACCCTGTTTGCCTCAGTTCTTCATCTATAAAATGAGCTGGAGAAGGAAATGGTAAATAACTCTGGTACCTTTGCCAAGAAAACCCCAAATGGGGTCATGAAGAGTCAGACATGACTGGAACAACAGACCTTAGACACCTTAACTACATCTTCTGCTTACATCTGATTCTGTGCAATTTTGATCCAATGACAAAGCAGGCTTGCACTAGGCAACTATAGACTTCCAGGAAAGGTTACACAGCCTGAGACATTGCATATAGTACTACTATATGGGTTAACTTTTACAATAATGTATTCTTATTCCTTTTGATATATGTCATTTTGCATTAGGTCTCATCTCCACATCATCTGTCATACTACAAATTTGGGAAGTCTTATGAAATAGTTAAGTCATAAAAAAGAATGAAATTCCCAGTTCTGTTATGCAAACAATAATAATAACAACTCAATCATATGATGTTGGTAGCATATTATTCAATAAACATATATTGCATGACTTAGGAAGTCAATAAAGAAAAACTATGATTATTACAGATTACTCATCCCTCCAAAAGCAATATAATATAATGGTTAACCTAGGAGACTTGGAGTTAGGAAGACTTAGATTCAAATCCCACCTAGCTCTAATATTTTCTATGTCTGTGAGTTTGGTCAAATCACTTAGCCTCTTTGTATTTCAATCAATTCTCTAAGACAGGGGCTATTGACTTTTTTGTGTTATAGACCCCTTTGGCAGTCTAGTAAAAGCTATGGACCCCTTTTCAGCATACTGTGTTTTAAATACACAAAGTAAAACAGAGATTACAAAAAATTGCATTGAAGTAGAGGAGGAACAAGAAGAAGAAGAAGGAGGAGGAGGAGGAGGAGAAAGAGAAGGAGAAGGAGAAGGAGAAGGAGAAGGAGAAGGAGAAGGAGAAGGAGAAGGAGAAGGAGGAGGAGGAGGAGGAGGAGGAGGAGGAGGAGGAAAGGTTCATGGGCCCCAAGTTTAGAACCCTTGCTCTAAGAATGTCCTAAACAGATTGCACTCTGCTCAGTGATGGGAGTTCTGACACATATAAAATCAAATTCATGGACTCTTGACATATTGATTCTCCTTCCAACTACTTCCGTTGACTGGATTAGATAGGTTTATTGCCCTGAAAATACTCTGTAACAATCTAAATCTTGGTTTTTAAGTTAAACTACTTTTGTATAGGGAGGGAGACTCATCTGTGTTTGAGGTAAACATAGTATGTAACTTATTTTTAAATAAATCTCTGCAAGCACTAAGTGTATAGAAGCATTTAATAAAAAGACTTTGGTGTTTGTGAAAGAGATTCTTCAATTAAGTTTAATTCCTGTTATTGTTTTGTTGAATGGGGACAAAATGTTCAGAAAGAATAAAGGTGCTGCCCTATTGAGAAGCCCAGTTATACTATACACCCAGAAGGAATAGCTCTATGTCAATGAATCTGGAATACTAGAGTCACACACAGTGACATTGTATCCAGTCCCCTTTAAAAGGAATTTGAAAGTTCCACTTTGTCTAAAGGAGAAGAGAGAAAACTGAGGCTTACACCTCCTAATGCCTGGAGAGATGGCCTGAACCAAGAGGGCAAAGAACATACCAGTTGTCTTTTAGTGTCCCAGTGTTTTTAAAATGAGTTCTCCAGAATTGGGCACTCTGTTCCCGCTATGTTCTGATCAAGGCCAAGTGTAGCAGGACTATGGTTTCCCTTGTCCTAGGTACCAGGCTTCTATTATTGTACTTTAAGATCACATTGACTTTTTTTTTGCTGCCACATCATACATACCAGTTTCTATCATTAGAAAATTTCAGAGATAGCATGGCAGAATCAGCACGGAACTCAGTCAGAAAACCTGGGCTTAAGTCTTGTCTCTGAATTTAGTAGCTATGTGAACCAAGCAAGTAATTTAGCCGTTGTTCATTCAGAAAATAAGGATATTTGCCATCAATCAACAAGTATTTATTAAGTAATTAGTACATATCAGTCCCTGTGCTAAAGAATAAAGACAGAAAGAAAGGAAAAACAAGGTCCCTATCCTCAAATTGAGGGAATGGCATGCAAAAAAAAAAAATGCATTTTCAAGATATATACAGTTGTAAATGGAAGGTAATATGAGAGGGAAGGGATTAAGGAATAGGCATGAGAAAAGCTTCCTGAAGAAGGTGAGAGTGGAGCTGAGTCCTGAAGGAAGACAGGGAATCTAGAAATCAGGGCTGAGGAGGGAGAGCATTCCAGGCAAAGGGGACAGTCAGCACAAATTAATGGAGATGAAAAGGCACAGAACTTGGTGGTAGAGTATAATGTATGAGGAGCAGCAAACAGGTCAGTGTAGCTGGATCCTAAAGCTGTTGCTCCATTATTTTTCAGTTATATCTGACTTTCCATGATCCCATTTGGGGTTTTCTTGGCCAAGATACTGGAATAGTTTGTTATTTCCTTCTCCAGATCATTTTACAGATAAGGAAACTGGTCACACAGCTAGTAAGTGTCTGAGGCCAGATTTGAATTTAGGAAGATGAGTCTTCCTGATTTCAGGCCTGGTACTCTATTCATTGCATCAGCTAACTGCCTAAAGCTCCAGAGGAGAGTAAAATATAAGAACACTCAAAAAGTAGGAAGACAGGTTATAAAGGGTTTTAAATGCCAAACAGAAGGTTTTATATTTTATTCTGGAGTAATGGGGAGTTACTGGAGTTTACTGAGTGAGGGAGTGACATATTTATACCTGAACTTTATGAAAATCACTTTGGCAGCTAAATGAAGGATGTATTAGAATAGGGAGAGACTTAAGGCAGACAGCCTAGCTAGAAGGCTATAGAAATAGTTGAAGTGAGAAGTCATGAAGACCTGTACCAATATGGTGGCTATGTAAGTGGAGAGAAGAGAATATATAAAGGAGTGTTGTAAAAGTAGAAACAAAGAGATTTGACAATAGATTGGATATGTGGAATGTGAAGAGCTGAAAGTGACAAGATTACAAGCATGGGTAACTGGGGAGATGGTGATACCCTTCACAGTAATAAGAGAGTTGGGAAGAGGAAAAGGTTTAGGGATAAAAATAATGAATTTTGTTTTGGACATGTTGAGTTCAAGATGACTATGAAACATATATAAGAAATAGTTGAGGATGTGTGTATGAAGCTCAGGAGAGAGATTAGGATTGGATACATAGATATGGTCTGGCCTTACTAGTTGTGTGACCGTGGGCAAGTCATTTAACTTCTGTTTGCCTTAATCCACTGGAGAAGAAAATGATAAACCATTCTGGTATCCTTGCCAAGAAAACTCCAAAAGTGATCACAAAGAGTCAGACACAACTGAAACAACTGAACAAAAACAGCATATAGATCTGGTTATCATCTGCATAGAGATGATAATTGACTCCATGCGAACACAGATGGTGTAGAGAATGAGAAGAATAAAGCCTAGGGCAGAGCCTTGGGGAGCACTCATAGTTAGTGGACATAACCTGGAGGAGGAATCAGTAAAGGAGGCTAAACAGAAGTGGTCAGGTAGAAGGAGAGCCTATAAAAGCTATAGTGGAGAGGCTATAATGATACCAATAATAGCTAATATTTACATCATCCTTACTATGTATCAGGTACTGTGCTAAGCACTTATTATCTCATTATTATTATCTCATTTATTATTATCTCATTTAATCCTTATAACAACTCTGGGAGGTAGATGCTAGTATCATCCCCAGTTTTCAGATAAGGAAACTAAGGTTAAGTGACTTGTCCAGGGTCACACAGCTAGTGTCTGGGGCCGCATCTGAACTTGGGGTTTTCCTGACCTTAGGCCAGGCACTCTGCCCAATGTACCACCTATCTGCGTATCCAGAAGAGGGGAACAATTGTTTTAAAGGCTGCAGGCAGGTAATGAAGGATAAGGATCAAGAAAAGGCTATTAATTTGGGGAATTAAAAGATTTTTTCCTAACATTGGAAAGAATAGTTTCTGTTGGAGGATTAGTTTAGAAGTCAGACTACAAAAGATTTAGAAGAGAATGTGAGAAAATAAGTGAAGACACCTAGGATAGATAGCTCTCTTAAGGAGGTTAGTCAGGAAAAGTGGGGAGAGATGTAGAACTGTACCTAGAGAGGATGGTAAAATAGGGTGATGGGAGGGACACAGGCACATATTTAGGCAACAGAAAGGAAGTCAATAGACAGGGAGATAGGGAGAGATTGAAGATTAGAGAGAGAATGGGATAATTGTGGGGGCAATATGTAGAGGAAGATTGGAAAGGGTGGGATCAAGGATGCACGTAGGGGGTTTGTATTAGCAAGAAAAGCTACTTCTTCAGGCAGGACAGAGATAAGGGAAGAGACAGTGGGGGAAGATGCCTGAGTGATATGAGAAGAGAAGAAAGGGACCAGAGGCAGCTCTTAGTAAATGGCCTCATTTTTTTTTTTTATGAAGTATGAAGTCAGGTCCTCAGATGAGAGAGTCAGGGGAGGGAGTACCTTGGATGAAAAGGTTTGATATAGCCATTGATTGTGTAACAAAAGGATTGCTTTGCTTCAATGAGGTCTCAGTTGAGTTTATATAGCACAAATTTATAGTATAACCAATTAGAATATTTCTTGATTTTCTCCATCTCGATTCCACTACACCTGAATAGGAATGAAGGAAGTATAATAATTGAAGATTGGGGGCAAAGCATGACTGGTGATAAAGGGATCTTATGTGAGGATAGTGCAGTGTAAACTTCAAAATGCTATGTAAATCATTATTATTTTCATTATTCATCTCATTCTTCTCATCTTATTTGATGAGTTTCAAATCAAAGTTGTGCTGGGATGTCACTTTATTCTTTGATATTAATCATGTGTATCAATATTAATATGTATTAATTATATATTAATATTAGTAATTAATTTTCAGTGGACACAGATAAAATAAATGCCTTTTTTTTTTGTAATTGAATTAAAAGTATTGGAATTTAAGCCCAACTTCTGAAGGCTCATCGAAAGCATCTTTAGAATAACTTCAGTAGCAAACAGGATAAAGGGGATGATATGTACTCCATCTTACTCTCACATAATTTGGATATCTTCTCCTAGGTTTCTATACTGTGAAAGCCTGTTGTATCATGTGGTATCGAGATCATGAATATTTGGTATGACTAAATGTATTAAAAAAAATTTTAAGATTTTTAATGGATCCATGTTATATTCATGCACATGTGGGCAACCATTCTGTCTCTGATAATGCCCTAGTACCAGTAAAATTTATTTATTGGATTTTCAAAGAATTTTTCAAGTCTGTATTTAAGTAAGATTTTGTCATCTGTTAGTTTATAAAAGATAGCTAGCTAATGATGTGTAATCTTACCCACCAGGCCATGCCCAGCATTCAGTCAATTCTAAATTTTTGCCTCATGCAGCTTTGTGTTGTAGTTTCTTCCTTGCAAAATCCCAATTAATCAGTAAGTTCAGGCTCCTTAAGGACAAACTGTAATTTCTGATGGTATTTCAGGAAATGCCATCACAGACACCCCCCCCAGCCATTTTTCTAAACAAATTGACATGGTAGCTATCTTTATTTTGCTTCTTTGCCAACATATTGTTGATTGAGTCCATGTGGATATCACCCATGGAAGTCTTTCTTATTTCACTCTTTGGTTTTCACTGTTTGATAGGCTCCATCTGGAGGTAAACCACTGGTGTATACCTATTGTCATCCTTTGCCATTGCTTGGTAGAGAGATGTTGCTTATTCCAAAAGTATTTCTGTAAGTTTTTACCAGTATATTATGGACTCTCAGAACATTTATCAATCCTCTACCTCCTTTTTGAAGAGGTAGTGTTACTCTTTCTAGAATTTCCTTAGGGTAATGGGCCTCATGTATATGTGTGTATGTGTATTGACATGATATGATACAATATGATATGACAATATATTAGTACACTTTCCAAATTCTTACTAGCCCTAGCCTTTGTATGGCTAAGACTAAATCACTTCCCCTCCTACAGCTGCAGTAAAGTTCAGTAGGACTGTGACATATTCTTATTCTTATTGGACAAATTCTACTTCTCCTTACTTTTACCTATTAGTCAAAGTTCTTGTCTTGCAAGTTGTACAGAAAAGGTCAAACCTTCTTTCACATGATGGCTGTTGAAATATTTTAAAATAGCCCCCTTGTCTTTCCTGGTTTTGTGTCCCCTTATCATTTGGGTTGTCTTCTTTAAGGCATGCTATATTTTGTTAATGTCCTTAAAATTGGGCCCTGGAGCTAGTCACAATGCCTCAGATGTGGACAGCACAGAGTAGAATCAAAATTAAACATTAGCTTTTTTATATTAAGTTAGGAATCAATTAACCTGCCTAATTTTTTCACCTGAACTACAATTATAGAATCATAAAATATCCATGATTTCAGTGTTGAAAAGGACGTCACTGGCCATCTATTAAGATACAATAAATATGAAAAATTCATGACTACTTAGATACAGGGTAAAAAGAGAAGAAACACAAGAACTCCATGTACAACTACTACAACAATATAAAAATGAAAAGATCCTTAAAAATGAGCTAAACTCTAAGCAACTAAAAAAACAGTAACAGACAATAAAACATAGTCCCCTCTTCAAGGTGGAGAGTCAGGGAATTACTATGGCAAGATGGTATATACATTGTCAGATATCAGGTGTTTTTGCCTAATTGTTTTTCTTTGTTATAATTAAAGGTTCAAATTTCAGGAAGAGTGAGAGGTATATCCAAAAATGACTGTAGTGTTCCAACAAAATGTATAAACAAAAACTCATTTTGAATAATAATAAGTTAGCATTTAGATAGCATTTTAAGGTTTGCAAAGCATTTTACAAATATTGCTCATTTTATCCTCACAACAAACCTGGGAGGTAAATAGCATTATTATCCGCATTTTACTGATAAAGAAACTGAGACAAGTAGAGATTAAGTGGCTTGCCCAGGGTCACACACCTAGTCAAGATCTGAGACTGGATTTGAAGTTGGGTCTTCCTGACTCCAGTTCCAGAATTCTCTCTAGTATGCCACCTTGCTGCCTCATAAAAGAATGTTATTTAGAAGTAAAAATGTTCAACCAAACAGGTGTGATGACAGAGTCCAGGGATTATTAGAGATCTCCATCCGGGTTCACATTGATCCTTTAAATAACATTCTTTGGAAATGGACATTCTATCAATTAGGAACATATGCAACTGTACTACAGTCCAGCCCCGTTTTCCATTTTTGTCCTCAGAGATGGCACAAATAACTATATCCAGTGCCTTGCTGAAATTTAAATTTGCTATTTCCATAGAATTTCTGTGATATGGTAGTTTAGAAAACTATCCAAACACAATAAAATAAGACAGGAAACTGATGAAGGGTGAGTTGTCAGTTTATTTGGGGGGTTTTTTTGTATTTTTTTGGTGAGGGGGGTGTTTTTTCCAACCTCTATATAATAGGAAACAGTGATTATATGATAAGTTTTAAGATCATTTAAAATCATTACAATAATAGTGGAATGGTATGGATAGAAGGTCTGCCTTGGAGCCAGAAAGACCTCTGACACACATAGACTTTGTTACTCTATACAAGTTACTTCATCTCTCACTGCCCTCAAGTAGCTTTTTCCTTAGACTAAAAATTACAGAAAACTTGTTGATCTCCATTGGTAGAGGAAGTTTTTTTTTTGCAGTAGGGAATTCACAGGTCTTTGTATAATGATACAAGGTAGACCCTGTCCATATTATTTATCTTCAATTTACAGATAGGAAACTGGGGCCCACAGAATTGGTGGCCAAGGTCAAAAAGAAAGTCAATGGCAGAGCAGAGACTCAAACCAATCATCTTATTCCAAGTCTAATTGCAACCATGCTGTATGTGCTTCTGTTATTTAATTATAGCAATGGCTCTGAGTACAAACGACGAACATGTGAGGACCTTTGTGCCCTCACAAATCACACTAACCCATTATTCCTTGAAAGAGAGAAAAACAAAAGAAGAAACAGCCAGAAATACTGGAACTTTTCCCTCATCTGAAAGACACCTATAAGTCTGTGTTCTTGTTTCATTCTCCCAAGCTTTTAGTCGTCTCTGAGAACTTGCTCCCAGAGGAAAGCATAAATTTGACCTTCATGCTCTCCTCTGAGGGTGAATTCTCACAGATGACCAGGAAACATGTTTATAGAAGACCCACAGACTCATTATCCTAAAGCTTTTGGAATTTGATGCTGTTCTAGGAATGAAAGCAGATCTTTAGTGTTTGTTTGGTTTGGTTTGTTATAGCCAGCTGATTATACAAAATGCCAAAGGTACTGATGTCCTTCTCACCTTTTATTTTTCAGTAAATGGTTACAATTATCAGCACTAGCTCTTTCATCTATCATGCTAGCTTCCTTTGGCAAAGTCACTGGTTCTCACTGAGCCTGTGACTCTTCTCAAGAGCCAAGGTGTGTCAAGAAATGTGAACTTTCAGCATCCCTTTTCATAGAAGTTGTTCTTCTGGAGCTGCCTTTGTAACTTCTGCAGAAAGAATGGCCTTGGATGAGACGTCCAACTTCTGATTTAAGAGTTTTATTGAGATGTTATCACTTTTGTTTCTGCCTCACTGCAAGTCATCATGGGTTCAAGCAATATTTTATTTACTCAATGTCTTCTATATTTGATCTCCTCTATCCAATATAAATTCACTTCTACTTTTAGTTGTATTGTTTCCACATATTAAATCTTCTATTTTTAATTTGCCTACTGAAAGCATTTGTCTATTACAGCTTAAAAAACTGTGACTCAACAACACCTAATAGACCAAGAAAAAAATTAAATCTCAAATACTGAAGAAAGCAGCTTTTTAAAAAAAAAAAATCATGGAATCATTCTCCAAGAATGCCCTGGAGAGAGAATTAGATAGATGGCCAGAGTTCAATAAAAACAAGTCTGAAATGTATTGGGATTGGATTATTCTGCAGCTTCCCTGCTTACTGCCAGCATATTTTCTCTTTATTGTGAATCATAGTTCAGACTACAAATACTTCTTATTGACCTCAATTTAGTCTTGACCTTTGTTATGATTTCTATTGCTTCCACACTTAATCCGCTGCAAAGGTTGGGGGAAGAGAGTTGAGGATGCGGAACATGACTGTTAATAGAGATATATGTCTTCTGCTGGGTCTTGGAAATTGGTGGTGCTGGTGGTGCTGGTGGTGCTGGTTGTAAGTTTCTCACATAAACTTCAGGTTCGTTGTCAGGGTCTCTCCAGCCCAAGCAAATGTAATCCAGGCTTTGGGGAAATGGGCATAATTGTCTCCACAGCCAGACTGGGTTATTCAAGACCATTAGCCTGAATGCCCTTTTAGGTCAGTGTTACTAAAATCCTGGAGCAGCAAGGACAGGAAAGATGGGAGAGGATGGAAGGTAAGTAGTGCATCTGAGTCAGTACGATGATTGAACTTGACAGGAGTCAGGAATGCAGGGAGAGTCTGATTAAAACTGTTTCTGTCTCCAATGCCCCCGACCTCTTACTATTCTCTGCTTTCTCACAATTCTCCAGCTGCTGTGCTCAAAAACTTTGCTATTTTGCCCTCTCCACATCATCTTCCCCGCCTCCATCCCACCCCACCCCCTATTATCTTTCTATTCATTCCCTTTCTTTCCTCTCTTAGTTCCTGCTGAGAGTTGAAAGTGACAGTCAGAGCCTGTACGTCCAATAGGTTATAGGCATGAAATTGAGGCAGTTAACAGCTCAGGGGAGACCCCATTACAAGGTAAACATTCATTTTCCTTTCAGACTTCCTCAGCTGTGGCTGAACAGATTATCACCCATACTGTGATTATGACTCAAAATTCGGGGCCATGAAGCAAAATTTCTAGAAAGCTCCCCCAGGTTCACTGGAGCAGATTGACTCTTGTACTTAGAGGGAGGGCAAAGTGTTGCACCTGCCTTATGTATTAGGCATAAGACAGAGACAGCCAGTCAGGAAGGAAGAGAAAGAAAGAACTCAAGGAAATAATTGAATATGATTAGGACAAAAAATGCATCTGTTCAGATGTTATGGAGGGAGAGGATTGAGAGTTATGGGATCATAGACAAAGTAGTTGGAAGGGGACTTAAAAATCATCTCCTCGCCCCACACACCTATCCCAGAAAGTAAGATTCTTGAGGGCAGACACCATATTGCCTCTGTCTTTGTATTCCTGGTGCTTAGCACAATGCATGGACTCATCGCAGGTACTTAATAAATTTCTATTGAATTAAAATGTTACTATTTAACCTGGATTATTTTGTAGGTAGGGAAACTGGAACACAGAGAAATGAACAAATCCAAGGTCACAACAGTAGCAGAATTAGGACTCAAGTCCAGGTTTTCTTACTGTACACCCAACATTTTCCACTACAACATTCTGTCAGTGGTATTGTCCACATTTGAGACATCACCTTTGTTTCTCTCCTTTGCCTTGTTCCAGACATGCAGTCAATTGTCAGGTTCTATCAAATTTTTCTCGAATCCACCCCTTTCCTTTTCATTTTTGCTGCTCACACTTACTTCAGGTCCTCATTCCCTCTTTCTCAAATTACCTTTTTTTTAAAATTACCTTAAATTGCCTTTTTATACCATCATGGAGTCAAAGGCCACATAGGGGAAGGAGGCCTGGACCTAGAGCTGGATTCTACTTCCAACTCCACTCCCAGAATGGCCTTGAGCAAATCACTCCCATGTCTCTGAGTCTCCCGTTCCTCCTTTATGCCAGGAAGCGCCAAAAAACTCTTCAGCTACAAAGTTCTCCAGCTTGTCTGATTTCACACCTGAAAGAAATACACAGTTGGGAAGGAGGGTCTGAGATGCCATCAAAGCAGAAGAAAAAGGACTTGTAAGCAAGCCAGTAAAAAGAATGAACATAGAGACAGAGCAAGAGATGGCGTGGAAGAGAGACCAAGCAGAGATGGGAAATAAGAGAGACAATTGGGAGGAAGAAACAAGATGGGAGAGAAAAAGAGGATAGTGAAAGAGTGAAGCCCTGATTGATTGCAAAGAGCTGGCATGCAGCTCAGTGAATATACCCACAGCAACCTCTTCTTAGCCCTGAATTTAGTTAATGACATGGAGGAAGACAGAGAGGATACCAAGTATGAAATATTGGTCTGGGCGCTGGGCCAAGGCCGGCGGAAGCTCCTGCTTAGCTTCCTGTACCAGAGGGACCAGATGTGGGCATGAATGGGCTACCAGGCAGCTGTGAGCCAGCACTGTTGTGAAGAGGTCATGACAAAGAATCTTTCCATTTGGGCTTGGACCAGGGAACAGCCCATCCACTGTGGAGTGGCTTATTAAGGTTCCCCCCAGGGGGACCAGAACTGCCTTGCTATGGTGTCTCAAACCTGCTACATTTGTGACTCCTACGTCCAGTGGGCCATTCCCCAATTCCTCCCAAACAGCCTTCCCCCAAGAAGAACTCCCTTAAACAGCACCCCTTCCCCAACCCCAGCAGCAGTCTCCCAAGCCTCCCCAAACTCAATCCCTTCCCATTCTTTCTTTGGCCCTTTGGTGCTGGAACCTTTTCCTTATCCTCTCTCCCATGCTACAGCTAGAACCTGGTACCTACACTTTGCAGATTATGCCAAAGCTGGCGGCTGCTGCCTTCCCTAGTTCCTGGAAGTCCTCAGTATAAAGAGCAATCAGGATCAGCCTGCTGGCCCCTCTCAAGTTATCCCTATATGGGGTGACTGCCCTCCCTGGCTTCAGGTTGGCATCTTGCCTTCCTCCTCCTTCCTGTTCTTCTTCAACTTCCTGGTTATTAAGCATCAGCCCTCCTTGCTGAATAAATTCTATACTTCTTGACATCACAATGGTGTTGGTTCCTTCTTTTATAAATTGGAGAAGAAAGGGGAAAAAGTCTTGCTGGGCTCCAGACTTGAATAGGAAAAAGTAAAAACCAATGAAATGAGCTATCAGAAAGTTAGAGATATCCTGACTGGGCCAGCTCTCCCTCCTGGTTCCCCTCACTCAGATACATACTGGAGCTAGCTCTTACCAGCTCACAAGAACAAATTGTTAAATTTTCAGTGTCAGCTTTTACAAGTAAGAAAGGGCAAATGCTGCAAAGCAAGGCTTGATTTATTGTTTTGTTTAATTTTTAGACTTAAGAAAGTGGTGGAGAAAAATGTTAATGATGCAAATTCAACTTGAAAGTGCATCCTAGCAACATCCCCCCCACCCCCCCAGAGTGCTGGTTGTTATACATTTACAAGCACACCACTTTCTTCCCTTCATAATGCTTGGCCAGCTGAGAGCTGCTACAATTCCTACACCTCCCTAACAAGTGTTACAGAAATGCCTTGCTAGGCCAGTCAGGTTTCCCTATTGAAAACCCACCACCCGAAGCTGTTTCTCTCACATCTCCCACACATTTTTATCTCTTTTTTTCAGGAAAAAAAAAATCTTATTGGTGTCATGCAGATACTCTCAATTTTACTTTTCTAACTTGCAACCATGAGAGTGTTGGAGCTCTAAAGTGATTAATACTCATTTCTATGTATGGTACCAGCCCAAATGAGAAGCAGTGAAAGCCATATTAACTATCCTCTCCTCATCAAACAGAAGCTTCTCATAAGAGAGCTAAATCTTTTTACAAAGAAACAGATGCTATGGGCAGGCTTTGAAACATCTGAAACTTAAAAAGCCAGCATGATATTTTTTATACTTTCTGCTGTAAGTGGCATTTTGTTATCTCATTCTTACCAAAGCATTGATGTTCTCTGCTTTTTCAAGCTAGCTTTTTTTATATATTGTTCTATTCCTTAGCTTGCAGAGCAAAATTATGGCAGTATCAGAAGCTTAAAGAGGCATTTCCAAAACTGAGTGACCTCAGGTTTAACCTAGTCTCAATTTTCAGTTTTCCTTTGTGTTTGAGGAGTGATTCATTTTTCACCAGCTAGATTTCCTTTAAAAGAATTGGCCCAAACTTTTTTTTATGTCCAACTTTTCAACTCACAGGTGGGAAGTGAACCATGGGGCTGGACAGTCTCAGAGGGAATATAATTCATGTTGCGAATTGTTGGAAAATTCTCAATTCTGGACCAACTTCTCCCTAGAATAAAACCTTCTCCTAGCTACCTTACCCTGCCATTAGCCGATAGGCCCCCATCCACCCAATGCCTAAACCCTCCTAGGCTATCTCTCCCAAGGAGTATAAGTTCCTTGGGTTCAGAAATGGTCACTTTTCTGTTTGTATCCCCAGCACTAGCACACAGTATTACAACACTTAATAAATGTTCTTTCATTCATTCATTTCAATACTTATCTCTAACCACTATGCCCCTGCCAACTTAGACAGTCAGAATGGTGTAATGGAAAGAAAATGTAACTAGTTATCAGGAGACTTGGCTTTGCCACAAACTACCTGGGTGGTCTTGGACAAGTCACAATTTCCTCACCTGTAAGAGCAGAGGATCCCAATGGTCCTAAGAAGCTTAGAATAACCTCATTCTACTCACTGTTCTCTAAACATGCCCAATGAGAGACGAGGCTCGACATAATCAAAAGAACACTGGAGTCAAGGTCGGAAAACTTGGTCTTGAATCCCTTCACTACTAGGTGGCCAAGGACAAATCATTTACCTCTTTTGGCCTTAGTTTCCTCATCTGCAAAATGAGGGGGTTGAAGTATATTATCTCTAAGGTCTGTTCAAGCTTTATGATCCTGTAACCTCCCCATTATTTCTCACACCATTCCCTATGGCAACAATACCCGGGCCAGATCTATCTGTTCTCTTCTTAGAGAGCCCTCCCATTGTCTCCATTCTGGGAAAGTGCCAAGGCCAACCAAACTACATTCTCTCAGCCATGTTTCTGACTTTCTGGACTTCACACTATGCCACACCATCTTACCCTCTTTTCAGCTCTCTTTTGTGTGTCGTCTTCCTCCATTAACAACAACGACAACAGCTAGCAATTATACATCACTTTAAAGTTTGGTTTGTGAAGCATTTTACAAATACGATCTCATTTTATTCTCACAACAACCCTGAGAGGTAGGAGCTATTACTATCCCCATATAGAAACGGAGGGAGGCAGAAGTCAATTGACTTGCCCAGGATCACACAGCTAGTATCTAAGCCCAAATTTAAACTCAGGACTTCCTGGATCCAAGTCTAGCAAGCTACCAATGGGGAACAGTCCATTAGGATATTAAGCTCCTTAAGGGCAGGGATTGTCTTTCTTTTTGTCTCTATTTTTATCAGTGCCAGACACATAACATATGCTTAATAAATACTGTGGCTTGCCTACCTTGAAATCCCACCCACCCTTCAAAATCCCTTTCAAATGTCATTCTTCATGATTCCCCACCCCCCATCTTGAAGTGAATTTCCTTCCTCTGAACATTCATAGTACTTGGCTTCTTACTTGTCTTACAGATTCTTCATGCTTTTTTGCACTTTCGTAATGTGTCTACATTTTCTATCTCTTCCTCCTCAATTAATGCTCCATAAGGAACAGGATCTTGCCTTCTTATATATCTTTATATTCCCTGGTGCATAGTCTTACACATCTTGTTGTGACTGACGCTGGGATTTCATCAGGGTTGGAAACACCCTCTACAAATTGTGGCTGGCACCTTCTCTGCAACCTCAAAGTCTGAGGGAGTTGCCAGTTCTTCCTGGCTGTGATGCCAGCTCAGCGTCCACTGCACCAGGTGGTCTTGCACATAATACACATTTAATAAATGCTTACTAAAGGAATACATCTTAATGATGACTTACATAAAATATTAAATATAGATATCTATTTCTCTCTACAGAGAGAAACAGGGGGTCAAGAGAAAGGGGAAGCAAGAGAAAGGAGGTGCAAAGAGAAAGATAAAAGGATGAAGGGAAGGATAGTGATAGGGAGGGAGAGAAAGAAGAGAAAGGGGGAGAGAGGGGGGGAAGAAAGGAAGGAAGGAAGGAAGGAAGGAAGGAAGGAAGGAAGAAGGAAAGAAATAAAAAAGAAAGAAAGAAAGAAAAACGAAAAAGAAAGAAAGAAAAAAGAAGGAAGGAATGAAGGAAGGAAAGAAGGAAGGAAGAAGGAAGAAAGGAAGGAAGGGAGGGAGGGAGGAGAAAAAAAGAAAGAGAAAAAGAGAAAGACAGAGAAAGTCAGCATAGTGGAGGGGATAAAGAGCTAGTCTGAGAGTCAGAATCACTTGTCTCATGTTTTCAGACATCCCAGCAGTGTAACCCTAGGCAACTAACTTAGCTTCTATGTGCCCAGATAATGACGAAACAATGGGTTTTTGAGCAATTGCTTATTTATATTGCTAAGGGAAATCTCTTCACTGGAAGTGCCTTACACAATAAAATCATGTCTGAAAAAAATAGGCAAAATATACAATCATATATAGAGGATTATAAGGAATTCTTAAAAATTATTTAGTCCATCCCCTCATTTTCCATTTTTGTTCAGTACAAGGTACTCTTCTGAGTTCTCTCCTCACCCCCACTCTCCATCTATAGAAACACACAAGTCATACTTCCGTTGAAGTCCAGGCAGTTTAGAGCATATGAGAGAGAATATCTTGTTCATTCCAGTACTCTGCTTTTATCTCAGGTAACTGCCACTAGTTGTTTAGGGTCATTTGGGTATTTCCTAAAAGCTGGTTTCAACTTTTTTCAGATATGAGAATATCCAAAATAGGATATACACATATGTGTTTTTCACTCAAAATATAATCATTTATTTAAAGCAGTTAAATTGAAATTATTTAAATTTACTTTTAAATTTTAGTCATGAAATATTATTTATAGTATTTTTATATAATTTTGGTTGGATTTTCATAATTGTAGCAATCTATGTAATCTTCAAATCATCATTCAATATGATTTTTTTAGTCCCATGATTTAATAAATGTCTCCTTGTATGTTCTCTCTATATGTGTTTCATAGTAATTCAGCTCTCTCTCTCTCTCTCTCTTTCTCTTTCCTTTTCTCATTCTTTTTTTAATATGTTGAGGGAACTAATCTAGGGCACTTTTGATCAATTATTTTCCACCATCACCACCTAAACCACCCCTAGTTGATAAATTTTTAGAATGTAAGGTATAAGTATCAGAAAAAGGGAGGGATTAAGGTCTTAAAGAAAACCCCCAAAAGTATTATACTTTGTTACCTCTTTATGAAGTGTGTCAATCTTCAATCAAGATTAATCAAATCACTATAAAGATTGGTTAGCCACCAGCTGGACAAAGGATGAGTCACATCCCTATAGTCCCTTAAAAAGCAAGACACAAAGCAGTTGAGGGAGGCTCTGAAGAATGTAAGCTCTGTGATTCCAGAAAAGAGCCAACTATGGAAGAAGAATCCAGCCCTTGAGAAGGAACCATTCTTCAAATCTGTGAGGTATGAGAGTGGAAAGGAACAAAGGATCATAACGATTTTTCAGTCTATGTCCTCTCTATAATCATCTGGATCTTTTGTCATCATTCTTTCTTCCTCTTGGACATTCAGTTAGTGTGTTACCCTATTCTTGAGGTCATTTTGTTTTAATTTATTTAATAATTAAATCATTTCATTTTGCTTTATTTCCTAAAGGTCTTCCCAGATTTCTTATAGATGCCAGTCTTTACTTGAGTATGGTATTCCAGTATATTAATGTACCACAATTTTTAAACCACTTCTCCATGGTTGGGTGCCAGCCTATGTTCCTTGTTCTTTAGAATATCATATTCCAAGTTTTCCTTTTACTTCATGTAACCAAGGAGTAATCGTGTGTTGTTGTAATTAGTTTTTTCTTCTTCTTGCAAATAGAAGAGTTCTTTTATAATGGCCCATAAGATTAATTCTTTGATGTTATCGTTGTGAAATTTGGCCCAATGTTTCTTGTTGAATTAAACTTAGAGTTTCTTTCTGTTGGTGTTTTGTGAAATTTTACAACCTGAAATTTGTGTTCTGCTCCCAGTATTTTTTCAAAAATTGTTTTGTGTGATCTCTTGGAAAATGATGTACAGTGTTTCTCTGGAAGATACCTGAGATTATCTCTCATCTTATCTTAAAGTTCAGTATTCTTGGGTTTTGGTGGGGGCTCATTCATGTCTAAGCAATTAAAAAGTGTTTATAAAGAAATTATTATGTCCTGAGTATTATATTAAGACCTAGGAATACAATGATAAAAGTGAAACAGTCCCTGACTTCAAGAAGCTTACATTTTAATGAGGCAGATAACAAATATGCATATATAAAAGATATATACAACACAGAAACAAGGTAACCTTAAATAGAAGGGCAGTGTTCTTTCAATCTTCTTGAAACATTTTAGTTTGCTCTGTTACTTTTCCTTCTATCTTTGCTTAATTGCATTAAATTTCTTTGCTTTTTTCAGAGACCTTACTAATATGAAACATATTTCCTTTTTTGTTATTGTTCTAATTCCAGTGGTCTCTTTTTAGACTTGGTGATTTCTTCCTGAAGAGATCTAATTTCTGTTCTTATTTCTTTGATATTTTTCTCTTATCTAGACCATTCTAGAGGATCTTGGAATTGTTCCATTATTGTTTCAGGAGGACTAGCAGAATTTGTTGTGTTATCTTTGCCTACCAAAGGAGATTTTTTTTGCTCCTCTTCTTTTGTTACAAAATAAATATACACTGAAATGGACCTTTTTTTTTCTTTTAATATTTGCTCATTTCTCTTCAGTCAGCTTTTGACTATTTAAATCAGTCATTCCACTGTTTTTATTTTTGTTGTTGTTGTTGTCCTGGCTGACAATGTGTTTACCACCAATCCCTTCCTTTAAAAAAAAAAGAGCATGGTTTTTGTTGTGCTTGTCATAGTTCTCATGGTCCGTTCTGTGATTTTTTTCAATCCTTAGGAAGTGAGGGTGGCCACTGCTACAGGGAGACTCTGAATGGCTTCTGAAGTAAGACCTATCCCCTACTTATAAGTTCCATTGTCCTTCCATAACTGGATTTCTTAAGTTCCTAAGCTAACCCTGAAGGAGTCAGGGAATTAATTCCCCAGAACATTGCTGAGAGGGGTGCTCTGAGAAGGCTTTGATCTCAGAGCTACTCTCTAGTCACAGGCTTAGCTCCAAATTCCAGATACCCCAAACTGCACCAGCCATACAGTGGAAATGCCACTCCAGATTAGCTTTAGATTACTTGTGAGAGATGGGAGGGAAAAAAAAAAACATTAAAGGAGCAATGGGATCTTAACCTGACCTAGGAGTCAGGATGCTCCTTTTTGAAAAGAGTGCAAATTCAAAAGCTGAGTGCCTGAAAGACCAAAGCATCATAAGGTAGTGGATGCATTTGCTGGAGTGGAGAGTTGGTGGTAGGAATCTTGATAGCACTAGGAAAGGTGGAGTAATAGATTGGTCTTAAGCTATTTTGTTTTCTGTAAGTATTATCTTGTGGAAGGTTCCTAATTTCATCATCTTGTCATTAAATAGTCCCCTGAACTTGGTGACTTTTACCTCTCTTTGTTTTTGAAAGGGTGGACAACTGCTCCTAGAAAGCCTCCTATTCTGCCATCCCAGGACTAGATATTGCATGATAGTTGTTCATTCTGCAATATTCCTCCACCCCTGAAGCCCTCTTCTCCCATTGGCAAATTCTCCCTGGGACCTCCTGGAAGAGATCCAGACTAGCCTTCCTTTATTCTCCTCTTAGCCCTGCTTCTACTTTCAAGACTTCACCACCATGCCTCAACTATCCTCTCTCCCTAGATCCTCCCAGAACCTATAGCCTTTTCACCCTGGAAATTCCCTTCCCTAACTTACCCCCTTTCTCATTTATCATTTATGTGTAAACTCCTTGAGGGCAAGGGCTGTCTTTCTTTTTGCTATATTTGTATCCCTGGAGCTTAGCACAGTGCCTGGCTCTTGGTAAGCTCTTAACAAATGTTCATTGACCGAATGAATGAATGATAGCCCTTTTCAGCTCAGCCATTCTGTAAGTCTAGTAAATTCTATCAGTCATGACAGTCAGACACTTCTCTAGATTCCTCTCCCCAGCCACCACTGTCAACACCAAAAACACAACAAAATTAACAATGACATTTTCCTTGCTTTTTTTTAGTCTGAACAATTTAAACTTAATGCCTCATTGATCCACTAAATAAAGATAACCTGTATGTCTTTATATTCTGTTTTTAAAAGCACCTAAATACAGCATACTGGATTACATGTGGAAAAATCATGTTAACAGCTATAATGTTTGCTCTTAAAATGTTTACAGAGGGGATTATACTTGGAAGAAGCTTCAGTGACTAAGATACCCACTTCCAACTGCTTCATTATAATTGAAGTTGAAAGCCTACTGAGCAGGTCCAGTGTCCCAGTCTGGCTTCTGTAGCGTATTCTATTGTCTGGAACTGCTGTCATTCAGCATCTAGAGAAGACATGGCTCAGGCAGCTGAGCACTGGGCCAACCCTACAGACCTGAAACTCTTATCCCCATAAAGGTCTTCATACACTTTTCTATGATTCGTTGAAGAAGCAAATGAACCTTACTACTACTCACTTTTCATCTTGGTGGAAGAAGGAAAGAAGGAAGGAAGGAAGGAAGGAAGGAAGGAAGGAAGGAAGGGAGGGAAAGAAAGAGAGGGAGGGAAGGAGAGAGAGAGAGAGAGAAGCAAAGGAGAGATACAGACAAAGCACTTCAGGCAGGAAAGATCACTTTCACCAAAGGGATCAAGAAAGGTTTCATGGAGTAGGTGATACATGAGCCTAGTCATGACAGTGAAAAGAAGGATTTCAACAAAGATGAAGAGGAAGTATATTAAAGATATCAAGAAAGAAAGAAAGAAAGAAAGAGAGAAGGAAAGAAAGAAAGAAAGAGAGAAGGAAAGAAAAGAAAGAAAGAGAGAAGGAAAGAAAAGAAAGAAAGAAAGAAAGAAAGAAAGAAAGAAAGAAAGAAAGAAAGAAAGAAAGAAAGAAAGAAAGAAAATAATAATATCTCCAAACTGTTAGGGACTTTTGAGTCATCTAGTCCAAATTGGCCTCTGTTCAATGCATGAATCCCCTCTCAAATATCCCTATATACACAAATATCCCACCATCCCTAACCTTTGGGCATCTGATCTCTGCTTGAACCATTCCTCTGATGAGTACTTCATGAGGCAGTCTACTCCAATTTTAGACAATCCTAATTAGTATGTTCTTCCTTATATTGACTGGAAATTGACCTCCCTATTGGTTCTCCTTTTGCTCTGTGACTTACAAAGGATAAAGTCTAATCCCTTTTCCACAAGAAAAAAAATGCCCATCCTGGGGATATCATAAGTACTCTAAAAATACAAAGGGCTATAATAATGCTAACTGTTCCTGCTTGGGGCTATTTGCCTCACCTTTTAATTTAATATATTGCTCTGAAATCCAACCTTTCACATGTAAAGTGTAAATCTAGGATGTTTCCTATTCATTCTCTTGAGAAGCAGAAATGCATCTGTAAAGGTATTTTGCCTGTCCATTCATCTTATCAATAATGGATTTGTGAGAGGAAATTGACTCTAGACCAATAAGCTCCTCCTGCATATTGACTGTGTGGACACACACTGTGAGGACCTCCCTTAAGAAAACTGGGGAAATGATGTTTGTTTCTTTGTTTCCTATAACCCTATATGACCTTTGGAAACTTACTCCACCTCTCTGGGCCCCCATGTACACACAGGATTTTAGTGAGAGATGAAATTCATCAACTTTTTGCGAAAAGTGCAATGCAATTGTGCAATTAGTTTTATCTGCAAAATGAGAGTCTCCAGACTGGACAAAATGATCTCTAAGGTTCCTTCCCAGCCCTCATTCTAGGATTCCCATTGAATCCTTACAGCAATCAGTTTTACCACCTTCACCTCAATTTCCCCTTAATAAAATGGAAAATTTTAATGTAGAGGTTATGTGCAAGCAGGTTATTCAGGACCCCTGCACCTTCAAGACTCCAAAGAGATGACCTCTGAGTCCTTATCTGACATACCCATCCATGGTTCACAGTGGAAAAAAATGCTATGTAGGTACATGAATGAATAAGATTTTGTTCTGTAAAATGAGGTTTACCCTGGGAGCGAGGTTGAGAATATATATTGCAGTTAATTTATTGGTTCACTGCCCTCACCTACCCCTTAAGTATGTGTGATCCCCAAGACTCTGACCTCTTCTCTTCTCCCTCCCTTGTTGATTTCATCAGTGCCCATGCGTTCAATTATTACAGATGATTTTCAGATCTATACATACATCCCCAGTATCACCTTTGACTCCAGTCCCATATCTCTGCCTGCTGACTCTACCCTCTGGCAAGGCAAACTCATCATGTCCAAAACTGTTGTCATAATCTTACCCTACCCTAAGCCTTCTCTCAACTTCCCTATCTCAATTGGTAGTACTATCTTTCCCCTGTCATCTAGGCTTCGGGACTCTTTCCTATTCCCTGAAATCCACCTCCAACTTGTAGGCAAGTCCAACTGATTTTACCTTGACAATATTTCACACTTGTCTCCAGCTCTCCACTCACATATCCATTAACCTTTTGCTGGACCTAATTATTTCTCATCTGTACTATAGCAATAGTTTCCTAACTGAGCTATCTGCCTCATTTCTCTTCTCTCAAGCTCATCCTTCACACAGCTGTTAAAATAAACTTCCTATTACACGTCAGTCTTCTGCTCAAAAATTCTCTGTGACTCCCTATGCCTAAAAGATAAGCTATAATCTCAGCCTGGTATTTAAGGTACCTCTTAATCTGACACCAACCTCTCTTTCCAGCCTTCATTCATGTTACTTTCACACCCTCTACATTCTACCCAAATTAGACTACGAAGTGTTCTTTGACCTCAATTCACACAGACAGTCTCCACTTCCACCACCACCCCACTCCAACTCCTGCCCACGGAATGCAGTCATTCCTCAGGCTGAATTCAACCAATAAATATTTATCAAGTGATTACTATGTGTAAGTTACAATGCTGGACACTGAAGACACAAAGATGAAATATTTCATTGTCCCTTTCTCCAAGGAGCTCACAATCTAGGAGGGGACAGAATGTGTAATAATAGGGATAATGTAAGGTAGAGTATGATGAAACAAAGGAGAGATACAGACAAAGCACTTCAGGCAGGAAAGATCACTTTCACCAAAGGAATCAGGGAAGGTTTCATGGAGTAGGTGATACATGAGCCTAGTCATGACAGTGAAAAGAAGGATTTCAACAAAGATGAAGAGGAAGTATATTAAAGATATCAAGGAGTGACTGTGTGGATATATGGAGATAGGAGAAAGTGAGATGAAATCATGCAAAAGCTAATTGCCTAATCTGGGCTGGATCATAACATTCTTGAAATAGCAATGACAATTTGGAAACTTGGTTACAATAAGGGCCTTACATGGGCCTTACATGCCAGATGAAGGGGTTCATTTTTAGTTCCATAAGGATCCATTGAAGGTCATTAAGCTTGGGAGTGACATGTTCAGTCTTTTTATTTGCAAGATTATTTTTTAGCATGAGATAAATAAAACATGTGGGTGATCAATTGGACAATCCTCTAAATGATTAGAGCATGGTATATTCAAAAGAGCATTGACCTTGGACTCAGAAGACCTGGGTTCTATTCTGGACTCTGCCATTTACTAGCTGAGCAACTTTAGACAAGCCATTTAATATCTGTAAACTTTAACTTTTTTATCTGTAAAATGGAAATAATAATGCCTATATTGCTTATCTCACAGTACTGTAAGGATCACTGTGAGAATAAATTTGAAAGTATTTTGAAAAATGTAAAGTGATCTACAAATGGTAAGAGATTATACTACTGCTTAGCAATAGTAGAATATTTATGAAGTCTTAAAATTATTTAATATTGATGAATATGTTCTGCTCATTTTTTATTTTATGTGGCATAACTCTGAAAGAGAGACAGTGTGGCGTAATAGATAGAGAAGAGACCTTGAAGTCAGGAAGACCTGCGTTCAATCCTATTTCTGACACTTAATGTCTGTGTAACCCTGACCAAGTCAACTGACCTCTCAGTGCCTCAGGCAACTTTCTGAGACTATAAAATGCAGAGAAGGTACTCATGTGAATTGGTAGAGGGAGTTTTCTAATTGGGAGATCCCTCTAACAATGAAATCATAGGATGGGTTAAAAGAAATCAAAAACTAAATTATTGGGGAATGTCTGTGATAGCATGGTACGGTTGAAAGAGCTAACAATTTTGAATCAGAAGGCCTGGATTCAAATCATGTCTCTGCTGCTTTCCAGTTGTGTGACTTTAGGCAATATATTTACCTTCTCTGAGCCTCAGCTTCTTCTATAAAATGATGAAGTGTTTCTAAATAACTCTTAAGGTCCTTTTCAAACAAAAAATTTATCCGATGGCAACAGCTAAGACATCAGTCAGGCCAAGTACACGGTTTGAAGGAATTAAGTTACTTCTTTAAGGGAAAACTCAGAAGCTTAAGACCCCCTAGGAGGTAGAGTCACAAACACCTCCAGGTTCTCTGAATAGCCCCTGCAGGTGCTAATCAAGGGATTAGATTAATATGGTAAAGGTGCCTCTCATCTTGCAAGTTCTAGAACTCTTTTTTCTCCTTCTTTTTCTTCCACTCTCAATCACTGACAGTTATGCCACCTTTTAAAGCAATGCACTACCATTTACATGTGTGTAATGTGATTTTTTTTAAATAATAACAATAGCTAGCATTTATATAGCATTTCAATGTTTGAAAACATACTTTACAAGTATTATCTCATTATATCCTCACAACAACCCAGGGGGCTGGTATTTTTGCCCCCATTTTTTACAAACTGAGGTAGATTAAGGTTAAGTGACTTGCCCAGAGACTCATAGCTAGTAAGTGTCTAAGGCCAGATTTGGACACATTGAACACCTTTATCAAGTATCTGCTAAGGGCCAGGCACCTCATATGAGGACAAAAATTAAATATTCCCTGCCCTAAACGAGCCAATAGTCTACTGGGGATGGGCAAGAGAGAGGGGTGGCAGGATAAAGCAGGAAGCAGAGAAATAAAGAACAAGTATATACGCATTAAATATAAAGTCATTTATTTGGGGAATGGAGAAAGCAGTAACAACTAGGAGATCAAAAAGACTTCTTGAAGAAGGTGGCTCAATCCTGGAAGGGAGCTAAGAATTCAAATAGGGGTTTGTAGATGCTTATCCAAGCTGGTTTGAAGATAAAGACCTAGCAATACCTTAAAGCTCAGAGAAAGCATATTACATCATCACCAAATTACATTTTTTATGCATATTGCCACATTTTTGAATCTCTAGAATACCAAAAGAAATAAAATTATTATTTTAATAAAAAATAGGCTAATAAAAATATTAGCCTGTCTTAATCTAAACCCAGCATGGAAGGCATTAAGCTTTAGGGGTTAAAACTAAAAAAAAAAAGGAGCATCCTGGTACAGCCTCAAACTGGTGTTATTGATAATACTTTTATCCCAGGCCCTACTCCTAAGCAGAAAGAGGTAATGGAATTATATGAATAATGCAGTGGGACATTCATTTACTGTTTTCATCTTCCTGTTCTCCCTTTAAAACAGCTGCCAGTTTAACTGTCATTTCCGAGGACCACAAGATCAGGTAGGATTATATACTTGGGCTTTTCTGATTAATAACACTGGGAATCAATAAACAGATAAGACATTTAGCATAATATACCCAGGAAATAATAGGAAGTTACCCATTTGATAACAGCTCAATTTTTAAGTTCCTATTTCTTATGTAGATGAGTATACAAGTGTCTCAGGAGCTGTCCATTAGGCTTGTCGAAAATGTCGTGGATCAGAAATACATGGATTTATTTTAATACATCATAGACACTCGTTGATGCTATAGTGCCTGTGTTCCATAATGAACAGCTGTTTGCAAGAACACTGCCTGGAGTCTTATTTGGTCCTTCATCAGGTTTCAGAGTCAGTTGCTAAGTGTGTGCTGGGTTAACACAGAATTTTTAAGTAAGAGACTTTTATCTGCCATTAGAAATTTTCCAAAAAGTCCTTTTTTCTTGTCCCATGCAAATCACAAAGAAAAGAACAGATTTCTTTAGACAAAGTTTGTATGTATATGCACATGTAAATATATCATATACTGTGTTATGAAATATAATGTATAAATACAATATAACATATATAAATATACAATTTGTTCACACCAGCATTCATTTGCTATAGGGAATTCAATTTGCCATGGGATCTGTTTCCCAAGTCCTCACTATACCCTCACAATCCTAACCCCAGTCTATATAAATGAAGTATCTTTAACGAAAGGTTAGAAAACACAACTAAATGAACTGTGACCCTCTTTTCGACCTCTCCAAAGTTCATATTTTAGAGTAACTCTTGGGATTACAGGAGACTACCTAATAGTAATGAATGATAAATAGCAATGCAGGTCACCAAGCTATTGTCCCCTGCATTCAGACACTGTCATTGAAACACAAAATTTTAGAGCTAGAAGGAATCTGAGAGATCATCTAATGTGGGAGTTTTTAACCTGGAGTCTGCAGACCCCATTCACAGAGATCTTGGATTTGAATAGGAAAGATTACAGTCTTTATTCTTACTAACCTCTACTTTCCTTCAATTATGAATGTAGGCAAAAAGTCACAACAGTACTGTTGAGGTTTAGGGGTTTAGGGGTGCTGGGACCCCAAAATCAGAACATGTGGGTCCTGCCCAAAAAAATTTGACCCAAGCCTTCTTTCAGCCAAAGACTCTTAAGGAGTCTGAACATTAGTGAGCTATTGGCTAGATTATAAGAATCCAAGCAGTGGCTAGATTGTAAGAATCTGAGCGCCTTAATGGAGACAAGATGGACCTTATATACAGAAATACTGTGGGAGGAGTGGCCAATTAGTTTGGGATGACTGGAGAAGGAGTCTAAGGAGGATCTGTATGGGAGTGGCCAGTAAACTGGGACCTGGACCTCATGGCCAAGGGAGATGGAGCCTAGCTAGGATTATGGGTGGGAAATGGCCAGGGGCCATAGGGAGATAGGACAATGGAGGGCTAGGCTAGGTTAAGGGTAACAGAATTGGGAGATTGGGTGTAGCCACAGTGAAAGGCCAGTTGATGGGATTATAGCCTCAGGCAAATGCCAGAGATTTGGCCACGTGAGAAAATCCAGGGTTTTTCTTTTTTGGGATCTAGCTCCCATCCTCATCAGTATTAAGCTCTATCAAATTGCCAAAATAGCTCACAACATTAAAAAAAAAAGTTGAGAACCTCTGATATAATCCAATACTCTCATTTTGCAGAAGAGGAATATGAGGCGCTGATAGGTCCAGAGTTACACAGGAAATAAGTAGCAGAACTACCAGGAGGCATAGGAAACTCAAAAGAATGACATTTTCAACTCTCAGAAACAATTCCAATGAAGAGGAAAAGGCAGAGATTTCTAAAGAGATCTATGGGGATGCATCAACCAATTTATATTTCTACAAAAACAACCACAGAATATGAAAGCAAGAGTAGGTAATGGTGGGTGAATAGAAAACCCTGGCACAGTCTTGTAATAAGAGCATCAGGACTGCAAAAACTCGGAATGAGCTGAGGCTGGCAAGGAAAGCTAATGATGATAAAAAGGGATTTGGGGGTTTTGTGTGGGTTTCTGTTTTAGCTCTACTGAGGAAAAGAGGAGGATCAAGGTGAATTACTTACAGTGGATAGAATAATGATAACTAATGATAAAGAGAAAGCAGACTCATTTTGATTCTGTTTTCTCTGCTGAGGGGAATCATCTCTGTGCTGGAAAGGTCAGAATAAAAATGACTAATAAGTAGTTGATACATAAGATAAGTAAAGCAGTAGTAATATACTGTTGTTGTTCAGTCATTCAATTGTGTCGAATTGTGACCTTGTGGACCATAGCATGTCAATACTGTTCATGAAGTTTTCTTGGCAAAGATACTAGAGTGGTTTGCCATTTTCTTCTACAATGGATTAAGGGAAACAGAGACTAAGTGACTTACCCAGGGTCACATAGCTAGTAAGTAGCTGAAGCAGGATTTCAACTCAGGTCTTCATGACTCCAGACCCAGGACTCTATCCACTGAGCCACCTAGCTTCCAATAATAAACTGCATGATTAACAATAACGACTTTCAGTCACCAAACCCAAATGAACATACTAGTGTACTGAAAGCAGTAGAGGCAACCAGGTAGTGCAGTGGATAGAGTGCTGGAATCCTGATTCCTAGAATCAGGAAGATTTGAATTCAAATCTCGCCTAAGACACTTACTAGATATTTTAACCTAGGCAAATAATTGAACCTGTCTCTCCTCATCTGTAAAATAGGGATAATAATAATAATAACACGTACCTGTCAGGGTTGTTGTGAGGATCAAATGAGATAGTATTTATTAAGTACTTGGCCCAGTGCCTGGCACATGAAAAGTGCTTTAAAAATGTTTGGTTATGTATCCCAAAGACATCCACAAAAAAAGGGAAAAGAACCCATCTGTGCAAAAATATAGCACTCTTTTGTGGTGGCTAAGAATTGGATGTTGAGGGGATGCCCATCAATTAGGGAATGGCTAAACAAGTTATGGTATGTGATTGTGATGGAATACTATTGTGCTATAAGAAATGACAAGCACACTGATTTCAAAAAAAACTGGGAAAACTTACATGAACTGAGGCAAAATGAAGGGAGCAGAAACAGGAGAACATTGTACATAGTAACAACAATATTGTATGATGAACAACTGTGAATGACTTAGCTTTTCTCAGCAATACAATGATACAAGACAATAACATGATGAAAAAATGTTATTTACCTCCAGAGAAAGAAATGATGGTGTCTGAATACAGACTGAAGCATACTATTTTCTTTTTCTTCATTTTTCTTTCTTCCTTCCTTCCTTTCTTTCTTTCCTTTCTTTTTTTCCTTCTTTCTTTCTTTCTCTTTCATTATTTCTGTTCCTTCAATGGATCCCCATATGAAAGTAAAAGCAGAGAGATTTGTCCCTGATTTGGTTTTTTTTTCTTTTGTTTGATTTGTCACCACATAAAGAATGATGGGTAGATGTCAGTTGGGAAGATGGTCTCTAATGGAATGCAATAGGGTCTCCATGAGGTTTATTTAACATTCTTTTTGCTGGCTAGAATAAAGTACTGACAAATGACAACTTTCATATGGAGCAACTTGTGGCTAAGTTGTCTGTTTTAACTGATCATTTGATGAGGTTGTAGGTCTACTCAGAGTTCTAAGAGAAAGAGTTACTTCAACTCAGAGTTCTGAAACAATTGTTCACTTTTCTTTTATTGTGAACATTAACAAATACAAAAAAGCCCAGAAAACAAAGAGCATTGCCATACATAAAGTAGAACACAAAAAAAAATATTGGATAAGACATCATGATTCTCTACTTCATATTGTTTGCTTTATTAAACATAAAATAAATTCAACCCCTTACTTTCAAAACTGTCCTGCTTTTCTGTGCTTCCTTCTTAATTTCCTTCTGTAAGCTTTTAATGTTTTAATAGCCTTCTGGGTTTTCTTTTTTTTTTTTACATTAGTCAATAATGCAGTCAAAAGGCATGTGTTAAGCACCTACTATGTGTCAGACTTTGTACCAAGTGATGGGGGTACAAAGAAAGGCAAGAAATAGTCCCTGATCTCAACAAACTAACAGTCCAATGGAGGAAACAACATGAAAACAACTAAGTACAAATCAGACAAATATGCAAGACAAATTTTATATAATCATCAGAGGGAAGGCACTAAGCAAAGGCAGCTTAAAATGCTAGGCCTGAAGTTAGAAAGACCTCAGTTCAAATCCAGCCTCAGATACTTCTAGTTGTGTAACCCTGGGCAAGGCACTTGACTTCTGTCTTCCTCAGTTTCTTCAACTACAAAATGGGGATAATAATACCACCTCCTTCTCAATGTTGTTGTGAGGATCAAATGAGATAATATCTATAAAGTTTTTAGCATAGTGTCTGACAAATAATAGATAATTAATAAATGTTTATTCCCTTCCTATATGACTACTACAATTAAGCAAGACCGGGAAAGGCTCCATATAGAAGCTAGGATCTCAGCTGCGATATGAAGGAAGCTAGAGTAGACAGAAGGCAAAGATGAGGAGGGAGCGAATTCCAGGAATGGAGGACAGACTATGAAAATGCCTGATGGGAGATGGAAAGTCTTCTTCAAGGAATAGCAAGGAGGCCAATGTCACTGAATCACAGTACATGTGGTGGGGAATAAGATGTAAGAAGACCAGAAAGTTGGAGGTGGGGAAGGATATAAAGGACTTTGGATACCAAGCAGAGGATATTATATTTGATCATGGAAGTGACTGAAAGCCATTAGAGTTTATTGAATGGAGGAGAGGTAATGACATGGTCAAAGCTGTATTTTAGGAAGATTCATTTGACAGCTGTGCAAGAATAGATTGGAATAGGGAGAAACTTAAGGCAAGGAGATCAACCAACAGGCTGTTGCAATAGTCATAAGGTAATGAGTGCCTAAACCAGGGTGGTGGCAGTATCAGAGGAGAGAAAGGGGCATATATAAGAGATGTTACAAAGGTAAAATTGGCAGGCCTTAAAAACAGATTTTATGTGGGGAGTTAGAGAGAGTAGGGAGTGAAAGCATGTTGTGAGCCTGTGTGACTGGGAGAATAGTGGTGTCCTTGACAATAACAAGAAACATTGGAAGAGGGGAAGCTTTAGGGTTTGGGGAGGAGGAAGAAAATAACTTCAGTTTTGGACATATTGTTTAAGATGTCAACAAGACATCTATTTTTACATCTGTCAAAACATCTGTCCAATAGGCAGTTGGGGATGCAAGACTGGAAGACTTGCATCTCTATAAGAGAGAGATTCCCACTGGATAAGTAGATCTGAGAATCTGAGAATAAGCAGAGAGATGATAGTTGAATCCACAGGAGCTGATAAGATCACCAGTTGAAATAACATAGAAGAAGAAAACAAGATGGCCAGGACAGCAAGAGTGATCTGGATAAAGATTCTGCAAAGGAAACTGAGAAGGATAAGTCAGAAGAGAACTAGGATGGAGAAATTGTAAGCTTCTTGAGGGCAGGAACTGTCTTTTTCATCATTTTGTATCCCCAGTACTTAGCACAGTGTCTGACACACAGAAGATGCTTAATAAATATTTGTTGATTCACTGATAGTGAAATTGATGGGGAATCTAGAGAGAAGAGGGTGATTAAACAGTGTCAAATGTTTCAGTGAGATCAAGAAGAATGAAGATGAGAAAAAGCCATTAGACTTAGCAAATAAGAGTTGATAATTAGTAAATTTGAAAAGTTTCAACTGAATGATGAGGTTGGAAACCAAACCATACGGTTAAGAAGAGAGTGAGATGAATGGAAGCTGAGGCATTAATTACAAAAAGCCTTCTAATAAAGTAAGGGTATTTTTGGGGAAAAGAGAGGGATGGCATGTTTGTAGGCAGTAGAGAAGAAACAGTAGAAAGGGAGATATTTGAATCTAAGTGAGAGAGCAGGAATGGTAGAGGGCCCAATCAAAATGGCTTCAAAATTTTCTCCAACTTCAGTAACAAAGGAAGCAGATGTTCAAAGTGATCCAAAACTTAGATTTGGCAGGGCATGCTCTTTGATAGAATAAAAGGACAAAGGACTCAAGAGAACAAGACAGTGTAGAGTTGAAGTGGGTCACCAAAGGATCAAAATAGGGAAGGGTGGAGAGTATGGATAGTGCAGGGGATGATGACCTGAGAAAGAACTGAAGGTCAAGAGATTAGAGATTATAATGTAGATGAAGAACAAGGTTTGGATTTGCAAGGCAGATGGAGAGATGGAACAACAGATTCTGATCAGATAAGGGAATTTCAGATTTCATTACCATGGGGTGGTGCATTTGTGAGTGATGGTAGTGTCAAGAGTATGATCATCTCTGTATGTAGCTGAGGAAGGGTGAAGAAAAGGTCATGTGAAATGAAGAAGTGGAGGTACTGTGAGGTTATAGTGTTTGGGAACGTATCAAAATGTATGTTGAAGTCCCCTAATGTGAAGACAGGAATTGGAGAGGAGAGAAAGACTGTGATCCAGGCATATGACTCAATGGGGAAAGACAGATAGTATCCCAAAGATCAGTAGACAAAATTTGGATTGGGTAGTAGATATGGACTGGATGAACCTCAAAGGAAGAGAGGTGGGGGAGCGGAGCCAAGATGGCAGAGGGAAAGTAGTGACTTGCTAGAGCTCCCCCCCAAACCCTTCCAAAGACCTATAAAAAATAGCTCTAAACAAATTCTAAAGCAGCAGAACCCACAAAAGAACAGAGTGAAACAAATTTGCAACCCAAGACAACCTGGATGGCTGATTGGAAAGGTATATAGCACCAGGCTGGGAGAGGAGCGCAGTCCGGCATGGGCACGCAGGCCGCAACGACCCTAGAGCAGGCCTCAGTGGACTGAATCGCGGGCCGCTGTGGCGGTTTCCAGACTTCTCAACCCACGAATGTCAAAGACAACTTAGAAGGTCAGTGGGAAAAGTCTGCAACTGCAGTGAGAGAAGAAGCTAGGGCTCAGCCACAAGGCCAGAGCATGCCCTCAGGGCAGCAGCTGTTTCCTGATCTTCTGGCCCACAGACTGAGGGTGAGTTCAGTGACTAGTCAGAGGGGGATTGCAAGGATCTCTTTGCCAGGGCTGAGGCAGAAATCTCTTGCTTTGCCCGTGCTTGGATCTGAGTCACAGTTCTGAGGAGTGGTCCTGGGGTGAGGAGGAGCGCTGGCATGGTGGAGCTTGTTGTGGTGGTGGAGAGGAAACACCTTACCCCTTATCATAGCACCTTGGAAGAACTGACACTTTACAGGTCCCTACAAGTATCTCTGAAAACAGCTGTACAAACCCCTGAAGCTTGGGACAGTACATTCTCTACATTGCAAACAGACTCTTACCTTAACAAAGAGTTTAAAACTCAAGTAATTGGTTGGGATCATGAGCAAGCAGTGCAAAAAGAGTCAGACTATACTATCTTACTTTGGTGACAAAGAGGATCAAAACATACAACCAGAAAAAGAAAACAAAGTCAAAGCTCCTATATCCAAAGCCTCCAAGAAAAATATGAATCAGTCCCAGGCCTCAGAAGAGCTCAAAAGGGATTCTGAGAAGCAAGTAAGAGAAGTAGAGGAAAAACTGGGAAGAGAAATGAGAGTGATGCAAGAAAATCATGAAAAGCAAGTTAACAGCTTGCTAAAGGAGACCCAAAAAAATACTGAAGAAAATAACACCTTAAAAAATAACCTAACCCAAATGGCAAAAGAGGTCCAAAAAGCCAATGAGGAGAAGAATGCCCTAAAGAGCAAAATTGGCCAAATGGAAAAGGAAGTCCAAAAGGTTACTGAAGAAAATACTTCCTTAAAAATTAGAATAGAGCAATTGGAAGCTAGTGACTTTATGAGAAATCAAGACACTGTAAAACAAATCCAAAAGAATGAAAAATTAGAAAACAATGTGAAATATCTCACAAGAAAAACAACTGACCTGGAAAATAGATCCAGGAGAGAGAACTTCAAAATGATTGGACTGTCTGAAAGCCATGATCAAAAAAAGAGCCTAGACATCATCTTTCAAGAAATGACCAAGGAAAACTGCCCTGATATTTTAGAACCAGAGGCAAAATAGAAATTGAAATAATCCACCAATCTCCTCCTGAAAGAGATCCCCAAAGGAAAACTCCTAGGAATATTGTAGCCAAATTCCATAGCTCCCAGGTCAAGGAGAACATATTAGAAGCAGCCAGAAAGAAACAATTCAAGTTTTGTGGAAACACAATCAGGAAAACACAAGATGTAGCAGCTTCTACATTAAGGGACTGCAGGGCATGGAATATAATATCCCAGAGGGCAAAGGAGATAGGATTACAACCAAGAATCAACTACCCAGCAAAACTGAGTATAATTCTTCAGGGGAAACAATGGTCATTCAGTGAAATAGAGGACTTTCAAGCATTCTTGATGAAAAGACCAGAGCTGAATAGAATATCTGACTTTCCAATACAAGACTCAAGTGGAACATGAAGAGGTAAACAGGAAAGAGAAATCATAAGAGACTTATTAAGGTTGAACTGTTTACATTCCTGCATGGAAAGATGATATTTGTAACTCATGAGACTTTTGTCAGTATTAGGGTAGTTGGAGGGAAAAAATTATATGTATGTATATATTTCCCTCCAACTACCCTAATTGATAGATTGATAGTTGGATAGATAGACAGATAGATAGATAGATAGATAGATAGATAGATAGATAGATAGATAGATAGATAGATAGA
>NW_020947122.1:1591452-1609942 GCF_900497805.2 Vombatus ursinus
AGATAGATAGATAGATAGATAGATAGATAGATAGATAGATAGATAGAGGGCACAGGGTGAGTTGAAGATGAAAAGGTCATATCTGGAGAATAAAATTAAGGGGTAAGAGGGGATTATACTAGGAGAAGGAGAAAGGGAAAGGTAGAACAGGGTAAATTATCTCACAAAAAAAAACAGAAAAGAAAAGGCTCTTACAGTGGAGGGGAAAGGGGGGAAGGTGAGAGAGAATGAGTGAATCTTATTCTCATAGGATTTGACGTAAAGCGAGAATAACATACACACTCAATTGGGTATGGAAATCTGTCTTACCCTACAGGAAAATAGGAGGGGAAGGGGACAAGAGAGTAGGGGGATGATAGAGAGGAGGGCAGATTGGGAAAGGGGGTAATCAGAAGCAAATACTTCTGAGGAGGGACAGGGTCAAAAGAAAGAATAGAATAAATGGGGGGGGCAGGATAGGATTAAGGGAAATAGAGTTAGTTTTTCACAGCATGTCTACTATGGAAGTGTTTTGCATAACTGCACATGTATAGCTTGCCTTTTCAATGAGGGTGGGTGGGGAGGGAGGAAGGGAGAAAATTTGAAACCCAAAGTTTTAAAAACACATGTTTTAAAAAAATGTTTTTACATGCAACTGGAAAATAAGAAATACAGGAAATGGGGTACAGAAATCTATCCTACCCTACAGGAAAATAGAAGGGGAAGAGATAGCAGGGAAAGTAGACTAGGGGAAGGGATATTCAGAATGCATGCCATCTTGGGGTGGGAGGAGGGGCAAGATGGGGTAAAAATTTGGAACTCAAAGTCTTGTGGAAGTAAATGTTGAAAACTAAAACTAAAAATAAATAAATAAATAAATAAACAAATAAATAAATAAATAAATATATGAAAAAGGAAGAGAGGTTACTGACTGATGGTGGTAAAGGGAGAGGCCAGAAGTGGTAATAGAAAGTAAGGAGTATTCCAGCTGCCAGGCTTCAACCAGTGATTTTGGGAATGCATGAAAATACAAATAGTGTTAGAAAGGATAGCCAGAGAAGTTATGCCATCGAGAAAGAGCCAGGTTTCAATGAAAGGAAAGATTGAAGATGAAAATAAGTTTGTTACCCATGGAGCAGGCATTCTAGATATAGTGGAAAGACTGAGTAGTATTAGAGTGGAAAAAAGCAGGGGAGTATGAAGAGGGGCATGGAAGGCAGGGATTAAAGGGAATTCGAACAAGGTATCAGGCAGCAGAAGATGGAAAACAGTTTTTAAATGATGAAAGTTGAAGCTTCAGAATCACTGAAATGGAGAGAGTATGTCTGGGAAAGACTTTACTGATAATTGATCTGGTAAAGGATAAACATCCCCACAAGTTTGGCATCAGGATATAGTCTTCTCAAGGACTCAGGTGAAGGAGCTAGTGTGGGGAGCTGAAGAAATGGTATTTCTCTTCTTTGTCCAGAAGCAGGAGACCTGTGAATGAAGAAATGATATTTCTCACCTTTTCCTGAAGTCAGGAGTCAAGGCAGGAGCAGTCTCTAATCACTGAGAGTCCTTTTCTCCCTTTCTGGGGTTCTGAAGTTCCCCTTGGGTGTAAATCTCTACTGGTCTCCAAGGATGGGTGCTTCTGTAGGGTTCACAACAGGCACTCCTATCCATTACCAGCAGTATTCCCCTTTTTTATCCTTCCCCTCTGCCCAGTTAAAACAAGAAGAAGGGAAAAATAAAACAAACAGAAAAAAAAAACCTCTGCAAAAAAAAAAATTTTCCACCTAGTAAGCCTGTCCAGGCTTACTAACAAATTACAATCTATTGCTCCAAGAAAGTTCATCCCCTCTTTGTTAGGAGATGGGAAACATGCTTCATGATAATTTCTCTGGAGATATAGTCAGCTGTTTTTTTGAACATACTTCTTAAGTCTTCCAAAGTTGTTCTTTAAAGTTGTTCTTCAAAGTTGTTGTTATTGTAAAAATTGGCTTTCTGGTTCTTTTCAGTTTACTCTGCATCAGCTCATACAGATCTTTCCAAGATTGTCTGAGACTTCTCCCTTACATCATTTCTTATGACTCAATAATATTCCATTACATTCAATATACCACAATTTGTTGAATTATGGAAAATTGATGGACATTCCCTTTGTTTCTATTTCTTCACTTTTCTTCTTAATTCCTTTAATCCCCCAATCAGAATTTTTTTTTTCTTTTTTTGTTTTTGGGTTTGTTTGCTTGCTTGCTTGCAACTATTCCCTCTAATATTATTCTCCCTCTTACCTTCCCCAACACTTCTTTGGTGAGTTTGAGGTATTTCTACCCTAAATTGGTGTTTTGATGTATTCAACTATCCTTTGTCCAGTTCATTTGATGTCCACTTACCTCACCCTTTCCTCTATGCTTGGGTATTATTCTTATTCATTTAAATTATGAGAAATCATAAGTACTTCCTCTTCATTTCTTCATTCTGTAGCCTCATTTTCATTTCCCTCATAAAGCAATCAGAACAGAATGAATTCACATTCTAAATCCTTCTTTACTTAATTAGCTACTTCAATGCCCTGTGAAGATAATAAGGTTCTAAAGGAACACTATAAGGAAAAACAATAATAAGAACACTAAAAGAAAACATGAGATTCATACAAGCAAAATATACTAATCTTGAAGATAGAATGCACTGAGAAAACTTAAAGATTTGATCTCACAAAATAATGTAAAAAAACCTATAGACCATAATGCAAGAAATAATACAAGAAAACTGCCCAAAACATCTGAATACATAAAACAAAGTGTCAATTAAAAGAATCCACAGATCACCTCCAAAAGAAAGTCCTAGGCTGCAAACCCCAAGACATATAGTGATTAAATTAAACAATATCAATGAAAACAAATTCTCTAAGCAACCAGGAAAATATCTTCAAAAATAAAGGAAAAGAAATTTAAATAACACAAGACTGTTCTATATTTACCATAAAACACAAGAGGTAATAGAATGTTGTGTTCTGAAGAGTAAAGAAGGTCAAGATGCTCCCTAAGATGATCTATTCTGCAAACAGGATCCTAACCATTACTGAAAATTGTGAACTTTCTATAAAAAGAAACATTCATAGAAAGAAAACCAGTGGGAAAATATGCAACCAGGGAGATTCTGTAGCAAATGTGGGGAGTGGAAATCAAGAAGGGCAACGACCATGGGGAAGATAAATGTTAATAATAAATTGCACAATCACAGACATAAAAAAATTCTTACCATCGGGGAATAGCTCTCTACCACCTATAGGAAGTAATATTTCCAAAATTAAGTAGAGTAGAAAAAGAGGACCAGGAGATAACAACATAGAAACCATATAGAAGAAAAAACCCAAAATAGATACCTTATCAGCTTTAATTCCATATGGAATACAGACACTAAAGACCAACTAAATAAGAATAAGGACCATGATTTTTTAAAGTCTAGAATAAATAGAGAGGAAACAAATAATGAAGATATGGGAAAGAAATATCATATAGAAACAAGATCCAGAAAATGAAATTTTTAAAACTATCAGACAAAAGAAGTTGAAAGGGAGGGGATAGGAGATGCAGAAAGATTTTCCTTGACTACTTAACTAAGATGAAAAACTGAGCAGTGAATAATTAAATAGTTAAAAGCAAGAAAAAAATGGAACTGCTAAGTTAAGCAGAATTTCAAACAGGGAAAAGCATAAACCAAAAGGGGGAAGGTGGAAAGGAAAAGGGAACTTGAGGATAAAGATAAGAGAACTAGTGGGAATAGGGTTACATTAAAACAGATTAAGCTGTAATAACTGAGGAGAAACAGTACTAGCTTCACAGAGGAAGAGACAGGGAAAAAAATTAAACTATTAGCTATAAATGAAGGAAAATATAAACCTGACACATAATTTTAAATGTTAATGAATTAATCAAATATAAAAGAGAGATTAGTTGAATAAGAAAATAAGACCTCACATTTTTACTTACAAGACTCACATTCAAAAAGCAAAAATAGCCATAGAATAAAAATGAGGGACTGGAACAAAATTTGCTATGTCTCAGGTGAATCCATAAACTACAGAAGTTACAATAATTTTTTCAGACAAAGCAAAAACAAACATTCACAATGTAAAAAGGTTATAAACAAAGAAACTACATTATTCTGAAAGGAACCATAGACAACAAGTCTGTATTAGTATTACACCTACACTCCAAATGCCTTGGCATCTAAATTCATGAAGGAAAAATTAGCTGAAATACAAGAAGACATAGACATTAATACCATAGTGGCAGTTGATTTTAATGTCTCTCAGTTGTGGATAAGTCTAACAGAAAGATAAACAATAGTAAAAATATATACCTGGACAAGTTGCTAGAGAAATTAGAGCTAAAAGACTTGATATTCAAATGGAACTGCTAAAGAATATATGTATTTCTAAGAATGACCCTGAACTTTTACAAAACTGACCATGTTTACAAAAACTGACATAGATATTGCAAACAAATGTAAAAAGGGATAGGATATACATTCTGCACAATAAAAAGAGTAATTGGCTCAGGGATCAGAAATGAAAGACACAGATCCAAATTAATCTTAAATTAAATCTTAAATAATGAGTGGTTCAAAAAATAAGTCATAGAAACCAATAATTGTGTGAAAGAAAATGATAATGGTGAAATAACATACCAAAACTTCTGAGATGTAGCTAAAATATCTCTGGGGGGAAATCATGTCCATACAAACATACATTAACAAAACAGAAAAGGATAGGATTAAGGAACTGGATGTGCATTTAAAAAAATAGAAAGTCAACAAGCAAACCTGAAAAAAATATAAAAAGGATAATTTTAAAATTAGAGAAGAAATAAACTAGAAACCAAAGAAAATTATAGAAATGATAAAGCTCAAACAGATTCTTTGAAAATACTTAAAAATAATAAACATTTAACTAATCTAAATAAAGAGGACAGAAATTCAGTGAAACCACAACAAAACTAGAAGAAATAAAAAGTGATCAGAACTAACTGTACAGTTACCTCACAAAACTGAGAACATGAAAGAAAGAGAGGGATGTCTTAAAAAAAAACTCACAGAAAAGAGCAAATAGAGATTTTAAATAGTCCAATATTAGGAAAGGCCATAAAACTACCTCTATAGGAACTATCAAAGAAAATAAAAACTCCTGGTTCTGATGAATTCATAGGAGAATTCTAAATCATTCCCAAAAATTGAGAAAGAAAGCACCCAACCATAAACTTCTTATGAGACAAATTGTGAGACTAATGTCTAAAGCAGAGAAGGATAAAGCACATAAGAAGAACTTAACCTTTAACAAATACTGATTAAAAAATTTTAAATAAAATTCCGTCAAACAAATTACATCAAATTTTAAAAATATTCACAGACTCCAAGTTAAGAACCCTTGCTGAAGACAGACATTGGGTGGGGAAGGGTCTTCTTCCTTCCTTTAAAGAACTCATGTTGAAGCCTCTGAGCTCTAAGCTAAAAGAGAGACAAGATACTTCACTCCTCTTATTTAAAAGATATCCTCATTCTTCTTATGGAAGACATTGCAGCTAAGCTGAGAGCTCCAGCTGAATCCTGAAACCAGGAGCAGTAAGAAGCTCTGCAACCTTGGACCCAGAGAAGCAGCACCTAGCAGTAAGTACAATACCAGCACAGCAATGCCCAGCAGAGACTACGTGCCAGGTGAAACCAAGAGAGAGCAGGGTCAAAGAGCAGTATCACCAGAACACACTGGTATACCTGCAGCATTAGAAGCATGAGTTGTCCCTCTGCACTTATACTCTTACCATATGAATGCCCTACCCATGAGATCCTTCACATACAGTATGCTCCCTTGCCCCACATGTGGCATTGTTCTCCAAATTCCCATGCTAACTTATCTCCACAGAACTTTCTTTACCATACATAGAAAACTTTTCACCTTGGAAGTTTGCCACTCCTCACTTTAGGAGTATTCTCCTACATCCTACCCCTCTCCCTGCCTGCCACCCTCAGATTAGCTGGTTCTTCCCAGAATCTCTATTTTAAGGAAGACACCCAGGCCATATGTGTCTTCATCCTTCTCCAGACTGCACTGCTTGCTGATTCATCTTCACATGACTTTATCTGCCCCCAAAGTAGATATCTTCACACACACACACACACACACACACACACACACACATACACACCACTTTCAGTTCCATTTTATGTTTTATCTTCCCCATTAGAATGTAAGTTCCTTGAAGATAAGGATTGCTTTTATTTCTACTTATATTTGCATTCCTGGCACTGGCACACAGTAAACATAAGTGTATGTTGACTTGACTTGCTTTGATACATTCCCTACATGTGACCCCTAGGTATGTCCAATCTTCCCACTAATGGGGTGTGCATGTGTGTGTGTGTGTGTGTGTGTGTGTGTGTGTTTTGTTTTGGTTTTGTTGGATGTGCCTCAGATTAAAGAGGTTAATATTGTACTAATTTCTTTTCTACTAATTTATTTTTAGTTTTTAAAATTCACTTCCACAAGATTTTGAGTTCCAAATTTTCTCCCCATCTCTCCCCTCCCCCCACCACAATATGATGTGCATTCTGAATACCCCTTCCCCGAATCTTCCCTCCCTTCTATCACCCCTCTTCTCTTACCCGCCCCTTCCCCTTCTATTTTCCTTTAGGGCAGGATAGATTTCTACACTCCATTGCCTGTATATCTTATTTCCTAATTGCATGTAAAAATAATTTTTAACATTCATTTTTAAAACTTTGAATTCCAAATTCTCTTCCTTCCTCCCTCCCCCCTACCCTTATTGAGAAGGCCAGCAATAGGTTATACATATGTAGTTATGCAAAACACGTCCATAATACTCATGTTGTGAAAGACTAAATATATTTCCCTCCATCCTATCCCAACGCCCCCATTTATTCTATTCTCTTCTTTGACTCTGTCCCTCCTCAGAAGTGTTTGCTTCTGATTACCCCCTCCCCCAGTTGGCCCTTCATTCTGTCATCCTCCCTTCTCTAATTCCTTTCCCCCCTATTTTCCTGTAGGGTAAGATAGATTCCCATACCAAATTGAGTGTGTATGTTATTCCTCCTTAAGCCAAATCCGATGAGAGAAAGATTCACTCATTTCTTCTCACCTCCCCCCTATCACCTCTATTGTAAAAGCTTTTTATTGCCTTTTTTATGTGAGAAAATTTACCCCATTCTACCTCTCCCTTTCCCTTCTTCCAGTACAATACTCTCTCATCCCTTAATTTTGTCTTTAGATACTGTCCCTTCATATTCAACTCACCCTGTGCTCTCTCTCTATAGATAGATAGACAGATAGATAGATATAGATATAGCTATAGCTATAGCTGTAGATATAGATATAGATATAGATAGATTTATAGATATAGATATATCAAGAATGCTTGAAAGTCCTCTATTTCATTGAATATACATTTTCCCCCTGAAGGATTATACTCAATTTTGCTGGGTCGGTGATTCTTGATTTTAATCCTAGCTCCTTTGACCTTCAGAATATCATGTTCCAAGCCCTCCAAGCCCTTCATGTAGAAGCTGCCAAATCTTGTGTTATCCTGATTGTATTTCCACAATACTTGAATTGTTTCTTTCTGGATGCTCACAATTTTTTCTCCTTGACCTGGGAACTCTGGAATTTGGCTATAATATTCCTAAGAGTTATCCTTTGGGGATCTCTTTCAGGAGGTGATTGGTGGGTTCTTTCAATTTCTATTTTACCCTCTAGTTCCAGAATATTGGGGCAGTTTTCCTTGTTAATTTCTTGAAAGAAGATATCAGGCCCTTTTTTATGATGGTTTTCAGGTAGTCCAATAATTTTTAAATTATCTCTTCTGGATCTATTTTCCAGGTCAATTGTTTTTCTAATGAGATATTTCACATTGTCTTCTGTTTTTTTTTCCATTGTTTTGGTTTTGTTTTGTAATTTCTTGCTTTCTTATAGAGTCATTAGCTTCCATTTGCTCCATTCGAATTTTTAAGGAATTATTTTCTTCAGTGAGCTTTTGGACTTTCTTTTTCATTTGACCTATTTTGCTTTTTAAGGTATTCTTCTCCTCATTGGCTTTTTGGACCTCTTTTGCCATTTGGGTTAGTCTATTTTTAAGGCGTTATTTTCTTCAGTATTTTTGGGGTCTCTGTTAGCAAGCTGTTGACTTGTTTTCCATGATTTTCTTGCATCACTCTCATTTCTCTTCCCAATTTTTTCCTCTACATCTCCTATTTGATTTTCAAAATCTTTTTTGAGCTCTTCCATGGCCTGAGGCCAATTCATATTTTTCTTGGAGTCTTTGGATGTAGGAGTTTTGACTTTGTTGTCTTCTTCTGATTGCATGTTTTGATCTTCTTTATCACCAAAGTAAGATTCTGTAGTCTGAGTTTTTTTCTCTGTTTGTTCATGTTCCCAGCCAATTACATGACCTTTTAGCTCTTTGTTAAGGTAGAGCTCTGCTTCCAATGTGGAGGGTGTACTGTCCCAAGCTTCAGGGGTTTTGTGCAGCTATTTTCAGAGCTACTTCTAGGGACCTATAAATTTTCAGTTTTTCCAAAGTGGTATGATCAAAGGAGAGGTGTTTATTTCTTTCTTGACCTGTGCTCTGGTCTGTGAGTGACCAGCACTCTTTTCTGTAAGGAGGATTCTCTCTCCACCATGCCACAAGCTCCTCCTTGCACTAGGACTGCCACCCATGACTGTGATCCAGATCCAAGCATAGACAAAGCAAGAGAATTCTGCTTCAGCACTAGAAGAGAGATCCCTGAAATTCCACTCTGATCAGCTCTCGATCCCCCCACCATCTGTGGGCCAAGAGCTACAGACCAGCTGCTGTTGCTGTGGCCACCACCCCAGGACTACACTAGGGCCAGGACTAGACCTCGCTCCTCTCTCAACCATGTCCAATAGACCTTTCCCACTGACCTTCTAAGTTGTCTTTGGTGATTGTGGGTTGAGAAGTCTGGAAACCACCACAGCTGCCCATGATTCAGTCTCCTGAGGCCTGTTCCATCTTCGCCTGCAAGGCCCAAGCTGAATTCTGCTTCTCTCCCAGCCCAGCACAACAGACCTTTCCTATATTCCACTACTTTCATTACTATGTGATAACTCAATACCAGAGTGAGTGCTATGACATGACTGAGGTCAAAAATGCCTCAACCCCTGCCTCTGCACAACCGCAGAACTCTACCAAACACTTCCTTGATCGTTAGATAGGCCAATGACAAGACATCTTTCCTGATCCTTCACATACCCCATCCTTTCTACTTCTGTCTCAGGGATTGATAATCAAATATACATTACCTTTGCCATTGTGAAGAGCATGAATTCTTCTATCTTAGGGTTCAACTCATAATCTCTCAGTTTTTATGTCATATGTTGCCCAAAAATGAAACTCCATTCCTTGACCACAATTCTCTAATCCTTCATACCAACCCAGGCTGGATCCATCCCACCATTTTCCTTATCCAACTCTTCCTTACCCTTGCAGTGTACCTTCTATAACTTGAGTTCTATTTTTAACAAACTGTCTTTTGTATTACAACTGTACCCTCCCCTTGGAAGTCGCTTGACTTTTTTTTTTGTTTGTTTTTACATCACCTTCATTCCTCAATCTATTCCTTCCCCTCCTCACCCAGTGCCATCCTTGGCATTTTTTAACAGGAAAATGGGGAAATATTAATGCAATGCCCCCCACCTCTACAAAGAAGAGAAATAATTGGTTTTTTTTTTTGGAAACTGCTTTGTAAGTGCTTCCTATTTACTGATATGTGTTTATGATATTTTCTCCCAATTGAATGTATTCTCTTAGGACAGGTATTCTTTCCTTTGGTTTTTTTATTCTCAGCATCTAGCACAGGTTAAAGGCTTAATAAATATTTATTGAACTTAATTGAATTTCATTAATGTACTAATTTCAATTGAACTAATTATTACATCTGACTGACTAGTGAAAGTAAACATACCAATGGGGCCTCATGAGTTGTGGAATGGAGGACCAATCACCCACAGAGTATGAGGTTTTTCTGCCAGCTCCATGTGTGGGGAGGGGGCATCCCAAGTACTATACTATTCTCTCTCTGGCTGTGGACAAGCAATATAAATACTTTCAAATGTGTATTGGGGGGTGGGGGTTGGCTTTTTCTCCTGATGCTGTGGCATGTGTAGAGCACAATCCCTTCATGACAATGGCTAGAGTCTTCTCTCTTCCTCCTGTGATATATGCTGCTTTTCACAGGTACTGCTTTTAAATGAAAAGGCCCCTTTTGCAGGCCACTGAGACTTCCAGCTTGCAGTAGAGGCAATGAGACTTTTATCTTGATTCCTCTCTCCTCTTCCCTCCACTGCCCAGTTTGCCTTAATTAGGTATGACTATTTTTAAGCTTGAAGAGGAAAGCTTTTCCACAAAGGTGTTCTTGATTGAACAACGATTTTGAAAAATATATGGGCTGATTGATTTGAACTGGCAAACCCCAGGCATCCAACTCTCAGTCCATAGGCCATCTGCAGCTGGCCCAAAGGACTTGTCCAACTTTCCCATCAATTTCAGTTTGATCTGCACTTTGACCCTTTGCCAGGAGCAGCAATCTAGCAAATAGGCAGAGATAAAGGACATTTGGCAGGTGATCCAGCAGTCTCACTTTGTCCCCCCACACCAGGATGAAAAAACCCTTTGCACTTAACAGGAAGGAAGTGGGCTATTCCACATCCAGCAACCACATAAAGCAGAGACTCCTGAGGGAGCTGAGTGACTGTGAGATATACATGATGCTACAGTTTCTTGGTGAGCTGGAAATTGCAGAGAGGAAGCCAAAAGGACAAATACCGGTGAGTGAGACCAGGCTGGGATAGCTAGCTGGAAGCCCAGGGCATACCTCTCCAGACATAGATCAGGGTAGCTGACTCTGCCAATGATTGTACAAAAGAAGGCTGGAAAGGCCTATGAGCAGGAATAGAAGCCAACAGAAATCATGCAAGTAGATCAAAGAAGGAAATGTCCAGAAAGGGAAAGTAGAGGATTGCAGAATATGTAAAGGATCTAAGATGGGTAGAGCAAGACAGAAAGAACTATAGAAAGGAAAGAGCCTTATATCAAGTCAGGTGACCTGAGTTGTCATCCTGCTTCTGCTAGCCATATGCCTCACGTAAATCATTTTAGTATTCTGAGACTCAGTTTCCTTATTTGTAAAATTAAGACTAGGTAACTAATCACTAATATCCCATTACTGGTCCAACATTCTGCAAAGAAAAGCATGATATGGTACAATGAACACTAAACTTGGTATCAGAAGACTTGGGCCTTTTAAATTCTCTGAGCCTGTCTCCTTACCTACAAAATGGGACTTTTACTATCTTCTCCCACCTACACACTGGCCAGACTGCTTGTGCAGATGAAAAGAGATAATGGGTATAAAGAAGCTAGCTAGTTATTATAAAATTACCACCCCCATTCAAGACAAGAGGCAGAGGTTTGTAATGGGCAGAGTTCTAGAATCAAAGAACCCAGGAAGACTTGAGTTCAAATCTCACCTCTTCTACTTGCTAGCTGTGTGAACCTGGGCACATCACTTAATATCTCTAAACCTCAACCTCCTCCTCCATAAAATGGAGGGATTGAACCAGAAGGCTTCTGAGGTTCTTGCCAGCTTTATATCCATGATCTAATGAGAGGTTAAAAGTGAAATGGAAAGAAATGATGAATCTATCAAAATTGCATTATCTGCTATGTGATATTTAAGATTTATTTAGTGTTTCTAGTTTTGCAAAAACTTATCAAAAATGATTTTATTTGAGTCTCATAACAACCTTGCAAAACAGGTATTGATAGTATCATTCATGATGAGGAAAATGAGGCTCAGAGGATGAGTGCTGACAGTCACACAGCTATTTCAAGGGCATGAGGTAGAATTGGAACCCAGGTTTTCATTGGACCCCAAGTCCAACGCCCCATCCACAACATAAAATGCCTCACTAATGCTGAGGATAGGAACATGAAAGAAGTGTAAAAAATAACCCTTACCTTCAAAGAGTTTACATTCTAACGTGATCAGGAAATAATTATTTAGAACCTATTCTGTGCAAGGCACTATGTTAGGTACAGTGAAGAGGATTAATTAAAGAATAAAAATCTAAGGGATGAGCAGTGGGAAAAAAATGGTTTGATAGGGGATGAAGAGAGATCAACAAAGAGGAAGCAGTGACTGAGCTCTAAACTACTTTCCCCACCAAATGATATTGAATATGCCAGATATATGTGAAATAACGCCTTATTTATTACCGAGTTCTACCCACAATCTCCTCTCTCCCCAATAGGAGAAACCCCTGGAAGATTCACGCTTTCACTATTGCTCTCAGCTCGTAATGCAGGCACGTGAACATGAAGTTAAAAATGCACTTCGGCCTTCACGAGAGAATCAGCTTGACAGCTCTATACTAAATGCATGACAGTTTCACATTCAGCTTCACATCTGAATACTTAGATTTTTCGTTGCAAACAGACAAATTATTAGTTGATCCATGAACATGAGTCTCAGCTCGTGTACCAATAGCTTAAAAGAAAGCAGGCCCTGCACAGCAAGGTACAGGAAATATCAGACCTTAGCTCCGGTGCTTAGCACAGTCCCTGGCACATATTGGGCATTTTATAAGTGTTTATGGATTGACTAGATTGCATATCCAATGAGCCTTATCATTGAGTTTCTTGCAGAGAGTTCAAGGTTGCATAAAAAACTTGGCCACCTCACAGTTCATAAGATCATAGGATCCCAGATCATGTAGTTGTGTTCAGTTGTGATCCCATGTTCTTCATGATCCCATTTGAGGTTTTCTTGGCAGAGATACTGGAGTGGTTTGCCATTTCCTTCTCCACCTCATTTTACAGATGAGGAACTAAGGCGAACAGGGTTAATTGATTTGCCTAGGATCACACAGCTGGTAACTGTCTGAGGAGAGATTTGAACCCAGGTCTTCCTGACTCCAGGCCCAGCATTGTATCCACTATGCCACCTAGCTGCCCCTGCAATGATAGTAGCCTTCAATAAAAATAAATCAGCAGAAGTTATCTACCCACAACTAGATTAATAACTCAGTAGGACATTGGACTTTAAGGTTTGTAAATACAAGTATTATCATCCCCATTTTTCAAATAAAGAAACTGAGATTCAGAGTAACAGTATCAGAGGAGGAATCTGAACTCAGGTATTTCTTGATACGTAGGATCATGGATAGAATTTAGAGCTGGAGGAGACATTAAGATAGATGAGGAAACTGAGCTTCAATGGTTAAGTGACTTGCCAAAGATCACATAAGTACCAAGTGGCTGGACTGAGATTTGAACACAGTTCATGTAGTTCCAAACATAGCACCTTTTCTATTGTACCGTACTATCTCTAAGGCCCATATCTTTCTACCACATTATACTGTATCTCTTCTGGAGCCAGAAATTTTGCAGTAGAAATACCATGCTTCAGGAGTAGGCAAGTGAAATTGTGAGAAAGCAAAATTTATCATCAGACGTCTTGGAACTTCCTTTTCAACTTAACCTTTGAAAGCTCAGGGCTCCTCAGCTACTATGGATAATCCTCTTCTCTCTGATCCTGATTCTCTCTTTTTACATCCCTTTCCCAGTATCACTGTCTGTTCCCTGAGACAAAATATACCCTAGAGCCAGACAATAATTTCCTGGTAAGTGAAGTTCTGGTCCCATTGACTTGTGTCTGCCACACAGCACGCTGGAAAGTATAGTGTTGTTTCCATTCACACCTCCATTAGAAAATAATAATAATTTACATTTTTTAGTATTTATAATTAACAAAGCTTTCTCACATTCATTACTTCATTTGATTTGAATTTTGCTAGAGCCCTGTAAGTGGACTAGGAAGAGTATTATTATCTCCATCTTACAGATGAGGACATTTATGGAAGTTAAATGGCTGGCTCACTGACAAGCTGAAAAGGGTGAGGGAAGAGGGAAGGCAGAAGGCTTGAACCCAGGTCTTCTGACTCCAAGGACGACGTTCTTTCCATTGTTGTTGTTGATGTTGTTCATCTTTCACTCTCAAACAGGACCAAACACATCAGGAGGGTGATGTCTTGACGCAAATGAATTGGATTTAAGTGAGGCAGAGCTGTCCAAAGTCATCAGACTCAGTCTCTCCTACAGAGCCACAGGAGTCCAGTGGCAAGACACAGTGCAGGATAACTGGTGATGGCCCTGGATGCAGTGGGAGACCTTGGTGATGTCTCTGCTTTTCAGTATGCTGTCCAGATTTTCCATAGCTTTCCTTCCAAGGAGCAAGCCTAACTGAGCCTAATCATGGAACTCAGAGATAACAAATACCATGGGCTACCCAGAGTCCTGGCACTTTCTTACTGCACAGTTCAGTACCATGTATTTGTAGCACTGATCCCCTAGTGAAACAAGCAGTAAGTTGGTACACACTCATGGATTGTAATCTGCAGTGTGCCATAGCACAAAAGCAGTGGACAGGTGCTCAAACGACCTGAGTGCGAGACTTAGCTCTTCCATTTACTAACTTTGCAGCCTCCAACAAGTCACTTAACTATTGAACCTAAATTTCCTCACCTCTAAAATGGGGATGATCATGTATACACTACGCAGCATGTCTGAAGCCCAGAGTGGGGATATGACTTGTCCAAGATCACTTTTCCATCTTCATGGCTCAGAAGGAATGAAGGAGAGAACACAAATAATCCAGTGGGTCTGTGATCTCATCATGGGAGTTCCCTCCAATACCTTCCATTGAGGCAGATCACAAACCATCTGAGTCTGCCCATGCCCATAAGGGTAAATCACAAGCCATGCATTCCCTTCTCTTTCCATTCTCCATTTGACACAGCAAAGATATTTGAGCTTGAGATTTACCCAAAGGCAATTCGTTCCTCTCTTCCCATGTGGCCAGCCTATCTTCTTTTTCACCTAAGAGATTTCTTTGATAACACCTTCACATCTAGTTCTCTTTTGTAATTCCTTGTTTGTAAGGTATTGCAACCTGATCACAACTGGGCTCTTCACCCTGCTCTTCAAGATAGTTATCATTTTCAGTTCCTCAAAGACCTGTAGTGTCCCAGGACAGTGCAACAGTGAGTTTGCCTTACTTTGCAACTTGACCAATCACCACCTCTGTTGTGACACTTTCAAGGACATGATTTTAGTAATGTGAGAAATCACTCCCCTAATGTGGTAGCAAAGTCTTATGGAATTGCCTAAGCCTCAGAGAAGTCAGTAACTACAGGATTTTTCCTCTGTTCATTATTTCCTATACATAGGAAAATCTACCTCTGATACTTGCTGCAGGACCAATCAATTAATGAAAGAATAAACATTTATTAAGTGCCTGTTATGTGCCAGGTACTATGCTAAGCCCTAAGGATATAAAAAGAGTCACGAGACAGTCACTGCTCCATTTGCATGCTGTCTTCCCTATTAGATTATAAGCTCCTTGAGGGCAGAGATTCTAAATATGGCACTTTTTCCATTATCACCAAGCTAATTTTAACTCAATAGTTGTAAAATTCTGATAGGATCAAGCTTGTAATTATTGTAGAAGACCCTGAGCTCTATTAATTCTAATGAGTCAATCAAACAGCAAGCATTTATCGTGTGCCTATTGTGTCGAAGGCTCTAAGAATACTAGTACAATCCCTACTCCTAAGAAGCTATGATCTTGTGATCTTTTGAAAGAAAGGGTTAAATAAACACAAACCGTCACCATCATAATTATTTTAGTTACTTCTAGAATTCAGAACCTCTCCTTTCCTTGACCTTTTTCATTTTTGCCTCCTTTATATTTTCCCTGTTCTTTATACATTTGTATATATATTCCATCTATACTCCTGTCTTTTTCTTCTCCTTTGATTTAATTTCTCCCTCAATAGGTCTGCTATGCCTGGGCATTGAAGCTGCATAACCGTACATTCATAAATATCTCCTGGATGGTTTTACTGTTCAGATGACTTCAACATTTTAATGGAAAATGGAAAATGTGTAAGGAGGCTGCCCAATATTCTGCATCATTTGGCTAGCTCCAGATGGGACCAGGCTTCAATCTGCCCAAACCAGTACTCATAGTATTAGATATATGATAGATAGATAGATAGATAGATAGATAGATAGATAGATAGATAGATAGACAGATGCATAGATAGATAGATTTATGCAAATGTATGCAAGTAAAATAAACTAAATTTAAACTCTATAAAACATAATCCATCTTTCTGAAGTGAAAACTATTTTCAAAGGTGGACTTTGCATCGGGAAAAGGGCCTCTCAGACAGGATTATGTCTCTCTTGTGATTTGCTGCTTCTTATAGGATTAAGTCAGTAGCTCCATCCTCTGAAGTTCCATGATTTAATGCTTCCAACCAACAGCTTCATTCAAATCTGCTTTTCAATGGATGGAAAGGGCAGGGGTGCATCAAATGCCTTAAGGAGTAATATCTGTCTCGTGAGCATTATTGCCTAATTGTGGCCTCAAGTTAATGTGAGAAACAGGACTAGAGCATGGGCAAGGGTTTGAACGAAAAGGGTGATTGTACACCATTCAGACATGCCCTGTTCTCACCTAATTGAAATGTGGGATGCCTTTTTATTGAAGTGCCTCTGGCTTCCCTTAACCTGCTGTGCTGATGGGTTGACATGTGGATTCCCTATTAACTCTTGCTGACTGTTATTTTTGTGATTTAAGAGAGAAGCTGACTATGTTTTTCAGCACATTAATAGCAGTGAAAACGTGATGAAGTGCCACACTGTTTTCAAAGACTGGCTGTGATTCCAGCCAAATTCCTTGGGTTGTAGTTTTGGGGTTTTTTTAGGATTATTTAAATAACAACTTTGCAATATATATTCTGTGTTGCATAACTGAGTTCTCTTTGACTGAAGATAATAGAGACATTGGAACTACAAGCCCCACTGTCATTTTTTCAGTGTCCAAGTTGAAAGAGAAGGGTTTCTGGTGATGATAATTTGCTTATAGTCACTTTCCTCTCTTCCCTACCTTTCTGTCTCTCTATCTTTTTGTTCTCTGTTTCTCTGTCTCTGTCTCTCTCTGTCTCTCTTTCTCTCTCTTTTTCTTTGTCTCTGTGTGTCTATCTATACAATATAAATAATATAAAGCATACAATATAACAATATAACATAGCATAGTATAACATAATGAGAGAATATAAAGTATTATTTAGTATAGTACAGAAAAGTATAGGATAGGCTAGGATAGGTTAGGATAGTATGGTGTAGTATGATATGGTATGGTATGGTATGGTATGGTACTATGTGGTGTGGTATGGTTTGGTATGGCATGGCATAGAATAGAATAGCATACCATGGATTAGCATTGTATGGTATGGCATGGTACAGGATTGTTTAATAAATTACATATATGTAGCTAGTACTCTCTGGATTCATTCTCCCAGAGTCAGGCCAGCTATATGACTCTCTCAGAATTTTAGAGGGGCTCTCCTGAGGGGCTGATGAACTTCTTCTGTAATGCCTCTGGTTCAAGTCCAATTGGTTGTGATTCCCCTGCCCACTGTTAGCCGTAAGTGATTAGCACCCTAGTTCCATTTAATCAATTAATACCAATTAACTTTTATAAAGGGAGTGATATTTACTTCAAACTTATAATAGCCACAAAAGTATAAACATTTTACCCTAGCTAGGGGTACAGTCTCCTATGTACCATGTAGATCTTCGGATAGAATGGGTTCAGTTTTAAAGCAATTTCTCCATAATGCTAGTCCTGCCATTAGTCCCACATCTAAATGTGTGGAGGTGGTATGATAATATCTTCACATCTGATGTGTCCTTGTCTCAGTTACTGCTAGGTTGAGTCTCCAAGGCTGCTTCTTGAAACACTGATGCTGGATTGACTACAAAGCCCAATGTGGACTCAACTCCTGTATTCACCTCACCCTTCTGACATTTTGAAATTTACAAGGCTGTATACTTCAATCCTTTCACTTAAAAAAAAAATTAAAGCAGGTAAAGAACCAAGGCATATATTCATGGAGTCACATATTGATCTCAGAGGGAGAGGACTCAAGGCCTTTTCTCTTACAACATTGTCTCTCACTAGACATTATCAGCAAAATCATCAAAGCAAGAGCAGAGGTCCATTAAGAGAGAAAGAGACAGGGGAGGTCTATGACTGACTAAGGCTTTCTGAAGGAGCCCTCAGCTCCATCTCTATTGCTGTAGCCAATCAAAGAGTTTGCTATTCACCATGTGGTCAACATACCAGAACCAGTTACAGAGTGGTATATTTTCATGCTCCAAAGTTTTGCCAAGGTACTTCCCTTGCATGTCATCATGACTGTCTCGGAAACAGGGTACCCAGCCTTTTCCACATAGAGAATGATATCATAGATATTCTGTATGTGTGTCCATTCACCAGTGCTTTCATGGGCAAACACAAGACACTAGATAGGTAGGTAGATAGATAGATAGATAGATAGATAGATAGATAGATAGATAGATAG
>NW_020947122.1:1609952-1611451 GCF_900497805.2 Vombatus ursinus
ATAGATAGATAGATAGATAGATAGATAGATAGATAGATAGATAGATACATTACATACATACATACATACATACATACATAGATGTATGTATAATCCCTCATCTTGCTATATGACTAACCTCTCATATAAATATGTGTGTGTCCATTAATAGAAAGGACAAATGGCAAAGTGGAAAGCTAGCCTCGAAGCCAAGAAGACTTGGGTTCAACTCTCACCTCTGACATATACTGGCTATATGGCCTTGAGCCAGTCACATAAGATTTCAGTTCCATCAGCAATTCTTTATCAATAAGGAGCAGATCAAGTGTGAGCCTATGATAGTAGAGGCTATTTTCTCAGCTGGGGTGGGTCTCCAGGCCAATAAAATCATCAGTCCAGTCCCTATCCTTGTTTGCATACAAATGCATGTTTCCATTATGTTTTCAAAGTTTTACTGAACATGGATGTTTATGTATTTGAATGGAAATAACCATGACAGTTGTTTACTGGCAGCATCCCCAAAGATAAAAATCAAAGAAATTACAATTCATCTCACTGGTCTTCTGATTGCTGAATCAACTTTCCAAGTCTTTATTTTCCTTATTAGCTACAATGGATAATAACTTCACCTAATTTCCTGACACTGAAGTTGATGAGCCTTGTGTTTATAAAAAATATATGTTTTGCCCTTGAAAGACAGGCAAGAATGCTTACAAATTCCTGGGTCACTTGCCTAAGCACATTTTTGGTAGGATTGAATTGAATTAGTAACACTTTTTCTCAATGCCCATGACTTAGTCCTCGCTGTGAGGACAACTCAAACATTGAACCCAAGGTCATAAATAGACAGCTGCCCTACTTTGAAGAGCAAAAATAAAGAGGGCTGGGCCCTCAGCCTTGATACTTTAAAGTTCCACTTCCAAACATTCCTTTGGTTTAGAGCTCTGCATGCATGCTGCCCACAGGGAAATGACACTGTGAATAAGCATTTGCAGCCAGAGCAAGGAAGCAATGAGCTAACAAAAGTAAAGTATCATACAAAAATTAAAGTGTTATATGCATATTAGCTATTATTATTTTCAAATTGAAATTGTTGCATTCGTACCTCTTCCAGCTGTTACATTTCAATTGATTTCTACCTTTGCAAAGCTCCTACTCAATAAATTACAGTGGCTCTTTATTACCTCCAAGTTCAAATATAAACTCCTCTAGCATTTAGAGCTCTTCATAACCATCCCTTCTTATATTTCCAGCCTTTTAACACATTATTCTCCTTCACGCAATGTACAGTTCAAGCTATTGACCCACTTGCTGCTCCTGAAACACAATGCTCCATCTCCCTTCTCTGTTCCCCATGTCTGGAATGTTCTTCCTCCAAATCTTTTATTCTTAAACTCTCTGGCTTTCTTTAAGATTTAGCTCCATTACTGCCTATTTACAGGAGGCTTTTCCCAATCTGTGAAGGAAAGAAGAAAGGAAGGAAGGAAGGAAGGAAGGAAGGAAGGAAGGAAGGAAGGAAG